>NC_088836.1:5781039-5953539 GCF_904066995.2 Poecilia reticulata
CCGATTCACTCACATGATGGCAAACTACTGGATTGTAGCCACAGCTGCCCCGGACGGGGGCCGGGGGTCCGGGGCAGCTGTGTGGGAAAAACCCATGTAGTTTTAAAAACAACCTTTTTAAAGTCATTGGCCACTAAATGGAAACCGAATTGAATCATGACATTTCTGAATATTTTCTGTTGTCTGTTAACCCGACTACAGAGCAAACTGTTATTTTGGCGACTTCCTACAAAGAAAAGAGGCTTATTCTGTCTTACCATCACAAAGGTAAAACCAAACACCACTAGGAGTCTCCCCCTGACTCAAGCTGCACCACCCCTAGTTTCCACAATAAACACAGGGCTGCAGATAGGGTATGAAACCACTGGTTTGTCTTTTAATTATTTCAACATAACACATGAGAAGTCAAAGATACACTGTACTGTACAATAAGTCAATATTTCTGCTGTTGTGTTCATCTCTTTGGATCAACCAATATACATCTGTCACTAAGAAATTGCAGCAACTGATTACATGAGATATGTTAAAAAGGAAGACTCCTGATGTGGATCCTTGAACTCTCCCTGTAGTCGATAAGCTCCATGCTATATAACATAGTGTGAGAGAATGCAAGTAGCTTGTTATTGTTCACCTTTTTTTAGTTTATTCCAAAAGGTGGCTGTAGTTGCTTGTAAAAAAATAAAAACGGGCTATGTCACCTAACAAGATACACAAAGAGGATGGAATGCACGACTTACATTTTAGCTAAAAAAAATACATAAATCTACATGTGGATGCTGTCTGCAGCAGACATTACCCAGGTTCGTACTAAAGCAGAAAACAATAGAGGGAGAGAGAGGAACAAGAATCGTTCAAATCAAATCAGCAATTTCTCAGGTTTACAATGATGGAAATAATTCCCTTAAAATGTCTGCACCGCACCTACCAGTAAAAAAGGAAAGAGAGAGAGGATAAGTGCATCCCTAGTAGGTGCAGGCTGAGGTATTGGAGCTGCAGCCAAGCGGATGACCAGCGCAGCATCTCTGTCAGAGCGTCGGTGCTTCAGAAGTGTCTGTGTCTCAGCGCTTTGTTCAACACAAGCTACGGAAGCCGCACACTGGAAAAATTGTGGAAAATTTAGGAAACCCCCCCCCACCCCCCATCCAAAAAAACGACACTACAGCCGTCCAAAATGATCGTTTTCCCTCCCAAAGGCCTAAATCATAAATTCTCACAATTTCTACCTACTGAATAGGTAAACATCCTATATACATTATTATTATTTTTCCACATAATTATTTCTGTAACATTACCAAATTTACTAATATTAAACTCCTCTTAATTTCCTCAATATGGGTTCTTTTTCCACTTCCTGAACTGATAAGTAGTCGTGATCACATTGAAAGGCAGTGGCCTCCTGCAAATAATTTTAATTTTAACCATCAGCGTAATCAGCCATAAACCAATTAGACAATATGTGTATCCATAAAACTTTTTTATGACCTCAAGCAAATTTGTAAGCCTTCATGCCAACCATTCTGTCGCGTTGACAAGATGCTTCACCAAAAATGAGGGATGGGCGACAAATTTATCACGATATCGTGTGACAATAATAACAATAACAATAAAAAACTGTTTTAGCCTTTTATTGGGTAGCTGAGGTAACCCAGCTACCCAATAAATGGTGACAACGACAAACCAAAATTCTTATAAGAAAATTTTGATGATAAATGATACACTAAATACCCAGCCCTAGTGGATATTTTCCATATTTATGTATGGCATAATTTCAATAATGATAAAAATGACTGATGTCATTTTAATGAATTAAAAGTGCAATGTATCAGATTATTACTTTTTCTGTTGTTGCATCTGAAGCTCTTTTCCCCTCCTACCCTCCAAACATGTCTGGATTTTTAACGTTCTTTCTTATTTTTTTAGTTTCAGCTCCTACATATTTTTTTCTCTTTTCCATAGTAGATTTAGATAAATTCTCAAAATCTTGTCAATAAACATCAATGTCATATCAGATTCAAACCCACTGATAATTACAAGTTTGTGAGTGAAGCTGCAGCTGAAAGCTGTTCTTCAACATGACTTTTTAACAAGTTGTACTATTTGGAAAAAAAAAAAAAAAAGAAATTCACGGCTCTGTGATCAAGACCATAAGTGCTTCATAACAGGGAGGACTCTGACTTTTCCAGCTATGCTGTGAAAACGGCCAGTAGAAACCAGTTTGACTAAATCCATTTGTAGACAGAAAAATAAATAAATAAAGGAGCAAATTCTCACTAAAATAGAAACTAAAATTGCCAGATTCATCTCAGAAGTTTTCTCGGAAAAAACCATTTCTGAGTTTGAAAAACCAAAACCTCTACAGAAAAAAACTCAGAAATGTTGACATAGAAACTTTCTAAAAAATTTCCAAAAGTCAAAAAATTACAATTTTGGAAACTCAGAAATTTCCAAATTTTGTCTGGAAAAAAACATTCCGAGACGGATCTCAATATTTTGGAGTTTTCTCTAGCACATTTTCGATGCGTCAAGCTGCAGCAGAGACGTCTGAGTTTTTGCTGCAGCGGGCTCCGCGCGCTGTGATTGGCTGTGGGTCTGGACGCTCTGCTGACAACAGCTCTGTTCACCATCGCCTCTGACGAACAGACATGCTGCTGCTGCCGGTTTCTTCTAATGCTTGGCTGCAGTTTGACTAGATACACTTTTGAAAAAGGGAAAGGTGAAGCTGGATAAGTCAAAAACAACAAGGGAACAAGGAGAAAGGGAGCGGGGAGTTCTTCTGTAGAAGGATATTAGTGAAAGTATATCAAAAATACTGTTATTCTTTTGGAGAAGAGAAATACACAAATCCTGATAAAGTTTAAACATCAAGCTAATGGCACATACATATACAGGATCAATACAAAATTAAAAACATATGAACATATAAGCTGAAACTTTAAAAGATTTTTAAAGTTGAAAGTGCTAGAATTCAGATTAGCTCACAGAAACCCAGGGAGGACAAACTTAATGCACACTGAAAGCTTTTTTTTTCCTTCTTTCCTTTCATTTAGGGACAAAATGAGAAATTTGTTCCAAAAATATAAATGCTCAATGGGACTGCTACAAATTTGGCTTAAACCAGAAGAGTTTTTCTTTAAAAAGTCTTAAAACTCTTACAAAGAAAAAATAAAAATCTAATTTTAATCTTCGGTTTACGATAGAAATTCTACGGAAGGTGCCGACAGCTAATCATATAGGGTCACTAGGAAGTTTGATCATAAAAAAATAATGATTTAATCTCATAACTTGGGTAATTTTACATTGATATCGGAATAAAAAAAAGTGTAACTTTGACGACAACGTGAAGCTGCGTAGTTTTAAACCTTTAGACACCATCAGAATGATCCAATACTATCAACTGTGCTTTTCCAATGCACCGGGCCGTCAGCGGCCCACTGACAGGGTTCCTTTTCCTACAGCATAAAAAAAAAAAAAAAAAGTGAATATTTCTTAATAAGCTATTGTGCAAAGATGTAGTTTCTTCTCCCAAGGTTTTGGTAAGAAAATAAACAAATAAAAATGAGGTGATGTGTTGTGTTGTTTTTTTTTTCGAGGTCCTGTTTTATACAAACAGAAAATAATATATCATGAAAAAAAAAAAAAATCAAATACATAACTATAAGTAATTTCCCCTCAAGTTGTACAGTCAGTCTCTTAGCACCTTCCTGTTGCTTTGAATGTCAAAGCCCAGGCGGTTCGATGACTGAGTTCTCCTGGAGTCGCCGTGTTTTCAGACCCTTTTACTCTACAAAGCAGCTAAAAAATAAAAAAAATAAAAAAGAGGAGGAGGAGGAGAGGAGTAACGAAGTGGTGGGGTTGATGAACACTTTGTTGGTTTGGCTCACTGTCTGTGTTTCAGGAAAAAAAAAAACATTTAGCTTTCAAAATGTTCTAGTGGTCTACAGTTGTCATACATCACCAACCGTGGCTAAAGCAGCATTAAGAGATTTAGCTTCAATGCTTATGTGCTGTGGTTTTGGATCATGTTGTTTGTTTTGTCCAGATAGGGCTCACCTGATGCACAGACATTACTAAACATAAAGAGAGTTGGTGTAAAATTGCAACAATATTTATGGATGAAATAAGATGTTAAGGAGTGAGACGAACATTCAGATTTGTCTGTCATTTCAGGAACAGAACCAAAAAAAAAAAAAAAAAAAGATAAGTTTTATTTCTATAAATGCGATGCAGTTCTCTATAATGTGGTCACTGTGAACAATGTGCTGCCTTTCTTTTAAAAATCATTTTTACCTCAATCTATTTTATCTGGAGTCTCACAAAGGCTTACTTTGGAAAATTAGACGCAACTCTTTACATACCATCAAAAAAAAAAAAAAAAAAAAATTGTACATTAAGAAAATGTCCAGTTTGGAAACGAAAAGTTTTCTACTGGTGAAAGAGACCAAAAAATGAAATAATAAGAAAGTAAATAAAAAACTTTGCATGTTAATCAATCTAATACAAAGTTTATACGGGAGGGAAAAAAGAAATCTAATCAAAATACCTGTATAGTTATTAAAAAAAGATTATGTAAAGGAGAAATTGTATATGGATAGTAATAGTCTGGTACTATAAGGGAAAAAAAATCAATACTGGACATAATAAGCCTATATAAGTAGCAATAGGTCAGTATGCTAAGCAATAACTAAATACAGTAAGCAACAGCTGCTACAACAAGAGAAATGTCAATAGCATGCTATACTGTTAAAAATCAAAAGATGAAACAGACTGTTAAGTGAACATTTAGAAGGAATTTAAACTTACTATGAGATTTTTATTTGTTTTTTCAAAACATCTCAAGCCAAGGAGCCACAGTGACCACACTAAGAGATTTACAACAGACGGAACTAAATCTGAAAAGATTTTTTTAAATTGGATTTTCAGGCTTTAAGTTAACTTTGGACTAAGGTTTTTTAAAGGCTCTTGGTTTAAGGTTAGAACTCCAAGGCCTGCAGTTTGAAATCCACGTAAGCATCCCTACAACACAATCTATAGCTAGCTCAAATACTAGCTGACAACTAAACCACTAGCAGCCTCCTACAAATAATTCCCATCCAAAGTTTGGATTCTTCTTCTCCGACTCAAGTACAACAAGCAACGGTCGGACACGACAGAGAAAGCTTGAGGGACAAAGAAAATACTTCATCTTTTTCTTACTCAAAAAAAAAAAAAAAAAATGCAAGATACAAACAAAAGTAAACCTGCAAAACATTGAAAACATTGTCACTTAGTTTTAATACATCTACCTAAAATACACATTAAAAGCAATTTTGATATTAATTTTTGAGATATTTCGTACACTGCAATAACATTCTTTAAAACATTTTTACTTATCGGCAGCTAATTTCCTTTGTTCTTTTTATCCATTCACATATCTCAGGGTTCATCATTCACCTTGATGATGCATCTTTTTAAAAGACTGCCTAAAAGATGAGTTTGGAGTATTTAAGGAAAAAAATAGACATACGTATCTTAAGAAAAGATATGTAAGGCAGCCAAGAGAATGCGTCAACAAAAAAAACGATAACGGAAACTTTTCAAGGCAACTCCGAGGAGGAAGAAGGAAAGAGAGTCCTACGCACCAGAGTTTTCCCTCCCTGTATGGATTCTCTCTGCCAGCCCCGGCTCTGGAGTCTCACAGCTCATTTCCGTCTCAAACACAGAGCAGATGTTTTCTACCTGTGTGCCGTTGGTGGTATCCAAATTCAGGGACTGCGTCCACCGAAAGTCTACCGGTCGACGTAAACTGGGTCCTCCGTTTACCGGGAAAGTAAATGGCGGCTGTGGAGCTGGATGCTCTGGCCTTCAGACTGATCTCTGCCCGTTCCTTTGTGTATGTCATGTCACATAGGAACAGTGACAGCACTAAACAAACTAGTAAAAATGAATCTTGCATTTTTATTAACTCTTTATCTTTGTCCTGAATTAAATCATTGAATTAATTAAATGCATGTATTTTTCACCAAAAAATATTCAAAACAACGCAAATAACAAAAGCTTAACAATACGACCACCTTAGGCTTTTAAATTTTCTACCGCCAGTTTTCTATGAAACTGTATTCCTCCCCCACTCTCATTTCCTGTTTCGTCCACCATTGTTAGAACAAAAAATTTCCCGTTCGACACGCAATGAATCTTGGGATTGGGTGGGCTGCGAAGGATTCGCTAGGCCCGTCCTTCAAATCTGGAGACTTTGAGTTTGGACAGTCTTCGTCACATCTTTCAGATGAAATCGGTCTTTAAGTTCGGCCTTTGACGGACGTAGCCCCTGAATTTGGACACACACATTGTGTGATTCGTCAGAGACATGAATATGGCGCCGTTAATGCAGAAAAGCTGTCATTCCAGCTTGGAAATTATGCAATTGAGATTTTCACAAACTATAAATCTGATTTGGTAAGAACTAACATTGTTCTGCTTCTTGATTCTTGTGGGGTCAGCACAGACCTTAGAAATAGAGTGCATGAAAAATCTGCTCTCCTGGTTTAAGGTTTACGCAGTTTTGTAAACCGTACATGTCAACTTCTGAATAAGTGGAGTTTCACAGAGCTCGTCGTATTTGTTTTCTAGCCGGCACAAAGAGGCTTTCGTACGAAAGTACGAGGGAGGAGACGAGAATCGAAGTGCCTTTTGTTCAACAAAAAAGTGCTTTTCTTGAGAAACGACAACAAAATAAGTTGTGGTAAAGCTCATTATTTTTTACGTATTTCTTTCGTGTTTTGCTCCTAAATCAGACTAATTCTCGTGTCACTTTTGTGTTATTTGAAGAGCACTTTTTTTGGAGGTTGGGCTTGTTTTGTGGGTCTGGCCAAGTCACCTCATGGAAGAAACTACCGTTCATCTCTTTCCCCCACTGAGCTCTCTCCTCTCCGAATTAATCAAGATGATTCATGGTATTAGCATGGGTGGTTCAAAACTCAACATATGAAACATCCTACCATGTTCTTACATTTGGGGGGGGAAAAACAATAAAGTAAAAACAAAATTTCCACTTCAAACTATATTTTTCTGGGTCACAACAAGACAGATAATCTCCACTAAAAATTATCTTAGTTTTTTTTTTTCTTTTTATATTATTACTTTAAGTATGCAGTACCACGCCTTTAGGCCTACTGATCCTGCCCTCTATTCTACTAAAAAGGGGGAAGATAAAAGGGGACGTAAATGAAAAAAAAAAAAAAAACACGGGTTAATACATTGTTATATCTATAGGATAAGGGGAAAAAAGCCCAAATAAAAGCTGCTTCAACTTCTTTTCTTATATTTTCCTTTTTGCTCAAAGGGGTTTCAACTTCCTTTTAAGGCTCAATCAAAAGCTTGTGTGCGCACTTTCATTTAAGGCTTCTAAGTGTTCATTTACGTATTTATTTTTAAACTTAGTTCTCCAACTTTTCCATCAGGCCTTAAACATAGTGATCTGAAATATCCAAGCTGAGCTGGTGCTGGTGTGGAGGAGGCCACCTTGGCAGGGAAGAGGCTGCCTCTGTCACTGAAAGGCCTGGTGAAAGCGAGGCAACGTGGTGTTACTAAGGCTGGAGCTGAACACTGGTGGAAGGGGGTGCAGGGATCCAAGGCCTAGACCCCCGCTGGAGCTCTGCTGCTCCTGAGGTTGCGGTTGCAAAGAGGTAAGAGGTGCCGTGGCGACGGCGGCTGCTGCCGCGGCGACTGCAGCGGCATGGGGCTCGGCAGCGTGCAGAGATGAAGAGGAAGAGGAAGAAGTGGAGGAGGTCACAGATGAGGTGTACCCCATAACCAGTCCTCCTGTGCTCATGGGAGCACTGTAAGGAGGAAGGTTTAGGGGCAGGAAACCCAGCAGGTGGGAAAAATCCATGTTAGCAGCACACAGAGACTCAGCGATCACTGCAGGGCTCTTGGACAGGAGGGGATCCCCGCAAAGGTCATCGGCCAAGCCTGAAGTGGGCTCCAATCCGTCCTTAGGGGGTGAGGCAGCAGCATGGGGCTCTGCAGAGGGAACCGGGCCTGGTAGACCACTCTGCAGATCCATGAGAAAACTCTCCATCTCTACTTTCAAGGGCTTGTCCAGCAGGTATGAGGTAGATCCCAGCTGGTATTTGGGTGCTGGCTGGGGCTGGTGCTGCTGCTGGGGAGCCGCAGGCTGATGGTGCGGGGGCGTTGGAGGGGAATGGTGATGATGGTGATGGTGGTGGTGGTGGTGGTGGTGATGGGAGTGTGGATGAATAGATGCAGTGGATTCCATATGACAGCCCATGCCCATAGCTGCAGACAAGGAATTGGGCATTAGGGAAGGATGTGGAGGACCCACACCAGAATTAGACATGGCCTGGAGATGGTGAGGGTTATACATGCTCATGGGAAAGGGTGCCCCGCTGGGGAATGACTTTCCCATCATGGGGTCTTTGTTGGGCCCCATGCCGCACATCATGGGGCTGAGTTCCTCCTTTACTGAGCACGGTGGAGATCCTGTCGTCAACAGGCCTAGCATATCCGGAGGCTCCGTCTTAATCTTCAGCAGCTCCTGTGAGTGGCTCTTCTTCACATGCCGTGTCAGATGGTCTTTCCTACCAAAGCGCTGGGCACAGTACTGGCACAGAAAGTCTTTTCGCCCTGTGTGGACCACCATGTGCCGTCTCACATCTTTCCGTGTGTAGAAACGTCGGTCACAATGGTCGCAGGGGTGTTTTTTCTCCTTGGCACCACCGGAAGACTTCCCCGAGTGGCTCTTGAGATGCTCCAGGAGAACAGGTGTGCTTTCGTAACTCTGCATGCACACTTTGCAGGTTAAATCCCCCGCAGTAGCAGAGTGCATGGCCACATGGCGCTTGTATCCCAGCTTGGTATTGTAGTGCTTCCCACACTCATCACACTTGAAGGCCTCTTTGTTGGGGTCATGGGTCTGCAGGTGGTTCTTCAGGTGGTCTTTGCGGTGGAACATTTTTTCACAGAACGAACACTGATGGGTCTTCTGCGGAGAGTGTGTGGCCATATGCCTGCAAATAATGACACAATGCAAAAGTGGTGTAGAAAACATAGATCTCGTGTCTCAGCATCATGCATTCTCCAGATAAAGAAAACTGCTTCTTACAGAACTTAAAAACTCAAGTCAAAATAACTTTTTTTGGAACAGTTTTGGAGTTTCGCCAAGAAATGGTTGAGAATTATGATTTATTTATATCTTGATTTAAATGTTCACTGCTAACTTTGAAAACATTTAGCTTAATGGCTATGTTTCATCATCAGAATCATATGATTTCACTGAATTAGGTGACTTTTACTGTCTTTTATTTTATGTTGTCAGGGTAAAAAGGCATGCAACAATTTTTAATTTGAAACATTTTTGAAAACTATTTCATATCACATAAAATCCCAATAAAACTCATTGACGTTTGGGGCTGTAACGGGACAAACTGTGACAATGTTTGATTGGCCAGAATACTCCACGGTAGACATTTCCCATGTAGTAGTTCAAGCGACGACATATAAACATAAAAGTTTAAATTAAGCCTCAAATTGCAGATGGAGGAAATGTGACTGATACCTGAAGAGTTTGTACTTGGAGCTGAAGGCCTTGGGACAGTGTGGCTGTGAGCAGTGGAAAGGCTTCTCTCCGGTGTGACTCGAAGTGTGGAGCCGGAGCTTCTCCTGTGTTACAAACAGGGCCCCGCACACCAGACACTCGTTCCCACTCGCTCTCCCTACTTTCTCTCCTTCCTCTTCCCTCTCTTTCCCCCGATCTCGCTCTCTCTCCGTCCGTGGCAGCGGGGCGGCGCTCCCAAACAGCTTGGCGGCAGTGCGTCGTCCCTCTTCCTCCGGCGTCAGTGCGGTAATACAGTGTGAGGCATCGGCGGCAGCAGCTGCCATGGCAGCCCTAGAATGCCGCTGCCATGAACGTCACGTGCGGTTCCCCTGCCTCGCAGGCTCAACGTTGGAAGGTGTTGGGGAGAAGCGAAAGGTGATCTGCGGCTCAAAGGTTGCGTCTGGTTTCTAGCTGGAATATTCCGGTCAAACAAAGTCGGTTGTGAGACAAAAATGATTTAAAAGTCAAAATGATTTGAGGTCAAATTTACAATCTTTGAAATGAAACCAAACTGTACCGGCTGGTTAGAATCCTTCCGTCTGTGAACTTCCCACCTTATATCTCCACCTTGGTTACTCCTCCTCTCGTTTGGCTTCTCTACCCCTCACCCAGTGCCAACAGCTATGGCTGGCGGTGAGTGGGAAATACTGCTCTGCATCTTTACTGTCCTGTCAAAAGAGAAAGAAAAACAAACAACGCAAAGATAAGTGGATAATATTTGCCCCAGTAACACAAACTGCAATAAAACGCATCTCATCACACTCACACACACACACACACATTTGAACAATGTCTAAATGTTCAAATGTGTGCGTGTGTACTTGTATAGTACATTCAGCAACATGATGATTCAATGCTTTACAAGATGAAAACATAAAACCTTACATTGCTGTGACTAAATAAAGGATAGCAATGAAAAGTTAGAAGAAAAGTTCCTCTTCATGATGTACCAGTTGTTATGAACAACTCTAAACAAATGGGTTTTTAAGACTTGATCTAAAGGAAGTTTTGCAGTTTTCTGGAAGATTATTCCGTAATGTATTTTGGTGTTAAGCCAGTCAGTGATTTCTAAACTAACAAAAGTATTTTAAAGTCTATTCTCTGAGCTACAAGGCACCAGTGGAGGACCTTAGAAGTGGGGTGATGTGGTTTGGTGATGAGAGCAGCGGCATTCTGGATCAGCTGCAGCTGTCTGACTTTTTTTTAGGCAAACCTGTGAAGACACTGTTGCAGTAATCAATGGGACTAAAGATAAACGTGTCGTTGAGTTTCTATAGAGCTTTATGAGACATTAGTCGTCTAATCTTGGATATATTCTTCAGGTGACAGAAGGATAACTTTGTAAATGTCTTTATGTGGTTCAGAAGGTTCAGGTCAGAGTCCATCACTATACCCAGATTTCAGGTATGATCACTAGTTTCTATCTGTAATAACTGAGAGCTGGCTCTAGATGGTTCCCTTTTATTTGTCAGAATTTGAGCTTGCGAGTCCCCAAGATGGAACCTTGGGGTTCATATGAATGAATCAAAAAAATGTTATTGCTGTTGCAGAGTGTAAATAAGTTATAATAAATACTCATAAAACCCCGTTTCTCCTCCACCTCAGAGATATACTGTCAGTACTGGATCATCTTACGAGACAACTGACATGTTTCTCTTATGTAAACAAGCTGCAACTTGTTTCTGGTTATATAGAAAAAAACAGTAGGCTACACAGATCAAATGATTGACAGCACTTTAGATAAAAATGTGTGTTGTTTCCAAGAATCCCTACACATACACACACACACACACACACACACACACACACACACACACAAAACTTGTGCATTGATACTATTGCAGAAATATCATAACTGGAAAAAAGGCTGAAACAAATTAAGAATTAAGATTCACAAGCTGATGCTTCCTGGAATGCTTGCATGACTTACTGACTTTTTTGTGGGCCATACAGATCTTTTATTCAAATAAAAGTAAAGACAAAATCTACAGGCCTAAATCAGAATCACTACAGATTTAATCTTGCACAGCCTTAACACAGAAATCCGACCAATTGGGAATGGGGGAATGTAGTGAAATTAAACTTTTAGTCACCATACGACCAGAATACCATAGCCCGCCCCGGCCTGCCCAAAGAAAATCATCTGCAAGTTCAATTTTTGCAACAGGTTGCCTTTATGGCCACTAGAGGGAGCTGCACTGCAAATCTGACCGACATGAAAGCAAGTTAAAGAAATCGTTCTCGGTCTTCAGAGGAAACATTTGTTAAGATCAAGTGCAAACACTGAGTCCCATCCCTCATCATGTGTGTCTGCAGATGACAGAACAGAGCAAAAAGCATTATGTGTGTGTGTGTGTGTGTGTGTGTTTACATGTATGTACTTGTTATGAAACAGGATAAGGCTGCTGTAATTCTTGGGAAGACAGAAACACACACAACCACTTCCAGGCAAGGTGTTTAGGCGTGTGTAACATCCTTAACTCACAAAATTCTTGACAACAGCAAGAACAGTTTTTAAGACAGAATAAGTTATATTAGTTGCTGAAGGAGCAAATGATCTCCCTTTCTTTGTGTCCCTCCTGCTGTCCCCTTTCTTTCCCCTTCACTAACCTGCTTGACCCCTCCCATTTGAACCAGCAGCTAAGTTCCACAGGGAGAGGACACAACGCTGATCCCCAATGTCAGCCACTCTTTGAGCATCTGTCACGTAAACATGTACGGTACATGCAAGATGAGCAAGTAAAATTTAAAATTTTACATTTTCTCCTCTGTGTGAAAGGTCATTGGATTCTGGAAGACAGCAAATATTCTGGAATATAAAATACTTCTAATATTGTCCAACCACAGCTTATTGAATAAACGCAAATGCTTGATCGCCGTGTGTGTCTCTTTCCTTTACAAACTACATTTCCTTACATCTGGGCTGAATGTCTTACACACGTGCATCGCTGTGTCCATGTATGTATGCATGTTTACAGGAGTGGTTGAGAGGACGTGGCAGCAGCAGTGCGGAGTGGTGGTCATCACCCAGCAGGGAGGCTGCATAGGGATGACACCCGTCCCATTGAAGGCCCTCAGGGAGCCCTGCTCTATTGTAGAGGGGGCTACCCACATCAGACATTCCTGACCTGTACCATGTCGTGTCGCCCTCTCTCTCTTCACACATTACATACAGTGCATTCTGCCTACAGGCAGTGCTGCATTGTGTACGTAAAAAATACCAATTGGTTGTTTTTGGTCAGGAGCGGGGCTTTCCTTCAGAAGGCAATGGTAGCTCAGGGAGCAGGTGGAGAAACTGATCTATTCTAAGATTATCTGTCTTATGCCATACTGTCACAACATGGTGACAGTTTTAACAAATAGTCAAAAACATATTTTTTTATAAAAGTTACATACTGCAGCTTTAATAGCTAAATCAACAGAAAAATGCAAAATTAAAAATAAGTGAATTGTGAGATTTCAGATTGCTAGCCAACAGCAAAACCTGAGCCAGGAATGACAGTCGATCATGACAAAAAAAAAACAAAACAACTAAGCTGTTAATACTGAAAAAGTCAGTAAATAATTCAGATGAATTTTTTTTCTGTTCAGAAATGTATTTTATACTGTCTTAAATTTTGCGAATTAAAGTAAGGGAGCATGTCCAAATTCAGGGGATGCATTTTTCCAGGGTCTCATTTGAGGGCCGATTACGTCACAGCGATGGAACAAAGGCTGTTGAAGTTCAAAGGCTCCTCCAAATGCAACCCACAAATGCGTTGTCTTTTTCCCGCGTTTGAAGGACGAGTCTGGTGTGTCCTTCAAAGTCCACCCTATCCCAACAGACAGTTTTAAAAAGAAATATATTGTGTTGTTGGGCTTTTGTCATTTGCATATTTTTACTATGTGTGAACTATTTTTAGATCACACTGAAGATAGTTCTTTAAAATTTATTTATTTTTTTTCTTAAAGCAGCAACTTAATGAGAGTGAATCATGCAGGTCACTTTGTTCAGCAGCATTTTGTCCTTTGCGGTTCTGACCATTTTGTGCCCAACGATTTCAAGTTTACATGAATTTGGACATTTAGCCACTTCGACAAAGAAATCTGGTGTTACGACTCCAGAACAGTAATATCTATCAGTATGAGATCCTTCCGTCTTTTTGGTTTGATCTGGGGAAATAATTTTCCAAATTTAATGAGGAAATCAGCCCAAATAAATGGAAAACAATGTGTAATAACTGATAATATCTGAAATCATGTGTGAGATTTCAGCATTTCTATAACAGAGTATTCCAATAATTCATAAAAAAAACATTTGCATACAAAGAAAAACATTATGAAAAGCAATTGTTAAAATACATCGATATGGAAACGAGGCAGAGCGGGACAAAATGGCAACATGAAGGTACGAACCAGGGGAGCAAATCTGCTCAGAAGCAAATTGATTCTGAGTTATCTAACGACACCTTGGCTCATGCTACAAACAGAAACACTGATGTGAAATATAGAGTTTAGTCTGTAAGTCTACAACTTGACTTCTAAATAAAGGCTACATAATGTGTCAACATCGCAACATTAATGAGTGAATTTATTACTTATGTAAAAAACATTTTGAAATGTGCTCATTTCCACTCGTAAAGAATACACACTTTGCATGAAATAAGATATGAAGGCTCCCTGCAGTAGCTAAAGACACCTGGCACAGGTAACAATGGCCTAGATGTTCCAGGTGACAGCAAGCACTGGATGCAATCATTTTGGATTTATTTACTGCAGTCAAAGGTAATGTTGTGGAGGACAGGCTGCTGGTTTTAGAACTTATTCCTTTAATCAACATTATCAGAATAAACATACAGAGATAAAAATGTGTCAAAAAGAAACATTTACAAAAAAAAAACTTTTTTAGTATTCAAGTTAACGATACAACTGCAAAAATTTTCAAGCGGCTGATGAAAACAAAAATGATTTATTTTCGAATATATTTTGGAATAAATCAGTTTAGTAGTCATAGTTACTCTCGTGACTCCCCATATACGACGTAAAAAGAAATACTTGATTCACCATAAATTCAGACTCTTTGATAAAGCAGCCACACATAAACATATATTTAATAGAAAAAAAGGACTCAGTGACTAATAATGCCTTATAATTTAGTTTTTCCACTAGTAAGTTATTTCATCTGGTTTTTAAGGGCAAACTCTGTGACAAACGTTATGCGCCTACAGGTCACACAGGCCTTCTAGCTTCCAGCAGCATGAACAGCACCCACAACAAACCAGCAAAAGAGTTAACGTAGTGTCACATAGTAACAAAAACATTGCTGCAGGATGGAAAACCAAAATGGCAGACGCCTCTACAACAAACACAAGGAGGAGCCTCTGCTTACTTTCCCTAATCAAAAATGTTGAAAGCAGAATTGAACCGCCACTTTCCAACCGCCTGGGTGTCTTTGGTTTCTGTCCTGGATGAAAGAGCTTCCACATTCCTTTCCTGCAGGGTCAGAGGTCAGCCTCTGCGCTGCCTGCCTGCCCGCCTGCCACGGCTCCCGCATGCTGAGTGACTGGTGTTAACCCCTTCGCTCCTGCATGAAGCGGTTCGACTTCTCTGTGTTAACGGCGGCATGGCCTCTGCAGAACCGCGCTCTGCAAATCAGGGTAAAGCCACTGCATGAGCTCCCTAACTGAACTATATGAACATGCTAAATATAGAAAGTGAGTTCAGCGTCCGGAGCTTAGGTGACAACAGGCGCACTAGTGAGGAGAGACGGAGTTGGGGGTGGGCGAAGTGCTGCACTGCACAAACATTTCAGCGAAAATATAGGAAATGATTAGAGGTGAATGAGGAAAGGCTCTGCAGAGCTTGAAAAACACCAGTTTTACAAGGTGGGTCATAAAAGTCAGGAAAACCCAAAATTTATAATAATGACATTTTTTTTAGCTACCTATGCTGTAAAACAAGCTGGTTGCCTATTTTAAAGTAAGTTACTTCCCAATACCTCCAGGTTGCACAGATTTCTAACTTGATGAATTTAAAAGTCTAGATTGGGGGATCGGCTGCATCATCAGCACTGTTTTCTATTTTCTAAATGTCATGGATACACGTTTCCTGCTACTCAGCAGCAAAAATACTAACCACTAAAAGTGATTAATTCTGAAACTTAGTCCATTTAATATGTCAAACAATAGTTTATGTGCTAAAATTGGCTGAAATGTTAAGGTTAGCTATAAAGCTATCAGTAGCATTCAATAGGAAGCTGACTAACATTGAATTATCAGATTCAGTATAAGTTTGAGTTTTATATAAAAATGAGCTACGGTGCCAATTTGAGCTAAAACTCCATTAGCATAAGGGCTTTCACTAGCATGTTTGACCAACAATAACATAATTCACATACTGTAATAGCATACAAGCAAAAATTAACAACAATGCTAAGGTTAGCTTAAATGGTACCATTGGCGACAGGAAATACTTCTTTTCATGTGTTCTTATTTATTTTAAGTTCATACTCGAGAAAAATAATCCACCATGGCAGAGAGTTTTCTGAAAGAAATAAGAGCAACTAGATGGACTAACTTTTCAAGAGATGGCTCGGGAAGCAGCAGACTAAGACGGAGGGTGTGGAACAGAGCAGTAAACAAGAGAGGGATAAAGCGATGATGAAAAAAAGAGAGGGAAAAGCAGAGTCATTTGCAGTTGTGGAGTCAGGGTGTTTGCACCAGTCAAGTGACTCTAGAGAGGGAGAAAGAGATGAGGACAGCCAAGGGGTGGGGGCAGCAGGTCACGCTTTACTGACCACATTGACCTGGATGAGAAGCAAGGAAGTTTACGGTTAGTGAGGGCAGCGGGGCCACCATCAGCTCACTCAGGGGAAAAAAGTTACAATTTACATTCCAAGGAGGTCTTTTTTCTTTTTTTTTTTTTTTTTTTTTAGCAAAACAGGTTGTGTATTTTGAATTCTGTCAGTTTGAAGTGTGGTTCAAATAACAAAGATGAAGAGAAAGATCGCATTTGGGTTGAAATGCTCTGAACATCACACAAAGCAGACGAGTAAAAGACAACTTCATGGTGCAACACTGTTCATTCCTATCAACAGGTATTCACACCAGAGAAAATAACACATGAGAACAGATTTAGCCAGATGACCTTAAAACACAGAACGTGCATCAAATCCCATACAAAGAACAGGATCAACAGAAAATCACACTAAACACGGAAAAAAGCACCATTATTTCTTAACATGTAAACATGATGAGATCCACATTTAGGATTTATAAAGTGGGATTAAAATATATTCCCAATGTTTCTGTTATATTTTATGACAACAACGGCAAACAAAAAAACAAAACAAAAAAATTACAAAATGTATATAAATCTATAACCACATTCAGTTGCAGCCTTACAATTCCAGATATTGCTTTTAAAATAAAACCTTTAAATAGGACTCACCATTTAAAGGAGTAGTGCACCAATAATCTGACGTAATCCAACTGTGCTGGTAAACAAAATGGCAAAATGATTGTGTAAATGAAGCCTTTATTTGTGAGCTACCTTTGCAAATGTCAGGAACTGCATTTCCATTGACTGTATAATTGCGCAAGTTGACATTTTAAAAGGAAATTTTCTTAATGGGAACACGGCAGTATCAAAAGTTTCTATTTTGTGATGAAAGGTTTTGGCACTGTGATGAGGTGGCTTTTATATTTTGCAAAACTGCAATGGAAACACTTGTGACGCATCACACAAGTCACATGATCAACAACCGCATGATACTACTGGTGCAAAACACAAAGAAGAAGAAGATGGGAAGTAGTTGGAAGATGATGGCACGGCATGTTTCTAATGACTTATAGCGTGAAAAAGCTTAATTTATTTTCTTATTTAATGAAGACACCGTAATTGTAAAATTGTGTTTTTCAAAATCAGCAAAAGATTGACAAAGAATTTGTAACGGAAACACAGCTAGTGACTGAATGTGTTTTCAGCCACTAAGGGGAGGATTAAATGTGAGAGGATGATAAATCACTCGATGGACCTCTGAATGTATCCTCATCCCTTCTCAGATGATGGTTACGTCTCTGGCTTCAAGCGCAGCTTTTAATATTTGAAGTTTGTACTTTGTTTCTGTCTCCCCAAACTGTCAATCACTATTGGTGTGGACATAAACTCAGCAAGATGTTGAAGTTATTGGTCAATGATAAGACTTCTGACATCAACAGCAGAACACCACAAAATGCTCAAATAAAGAAAATACGAAAGAAATTACGATGAACATTGAGAAATTACAGAAACTGTTTCCTATCTCACCGCTCACATAAAAATGGATACAGACTTTTATGTAGATGAGTGAATATATGATGAACTACAAATAAACGCAGCCTCAATGCTGCCCGAACCCATCATCTGTTTCAGCAAAGTCACCCCCTTTTCTCATTCTCCATCCTTCCTCTCCTCGGTTTCATTTCCTCTCCTGACCAAGGGACACGTATGGGGGAGGAGTGGCTTCGGATGGTGTAAGGACGGCAAGAGGAAGAGTCTCTGCCATGCCAAACGCTCACCCGTCCCGACAGTAACCACGGGCCACATCGGGGCCGGGATGTGGCCATAAACCCAGAAGCACTGGCCCGGTGTCCTGGCTAAAAATAGCTGCGGTTGGGATGGAGGAGGTGCAGGGCTCAACTGCCATCAAGAAACACCTTCACTGCAGCACCAGTGGTGGGGAAAAAAAAAGCTGACTTTCCTTTAACTGTCACTTAGTTTTCACAGGGGATGGACCTTGGTCTTTTTTTTTTTTTTAAGATTAGGAATGTAGTCTTCATTAGGTAGAGATTTGTTACAGGTGGTAGACGTTCTTAGTTGGTCAGTACCTCGAAGCTTCATATGTCTGGAAATACAGAGTGTAAATGTGCCTGAGCTCACTAAGAGATTTCTTTTGTTCAAAAAAATTATATATAAAGGTAATTTTTTCTAAAAAGTTGCAGAAGAACTTGTTTCAGAAGATGAACAAGTTCATTCTTAGAATTTTTTTTGTGTATTTCTAGGCTGCTGTAACCATTTTTCATTCGCCAAATTGATGAATTCGTCTTTTAATCGCTGTTTATCTATACAGATCAAATCCGATGTTAAACAACACTCAGCTTCCCTGACCAGGTCCAGTACTTTCTTCTTTCTACTTCCTCCTACTTTCTTCTTTGACTTTCTAAATCTCCAGCTCTAGCGAAGTTATGTTGGACAAATCAAAGAACAACTGTTAGAAGCCGAAGGTGGTGATGAGAAGGCATTAATTCATGTGAGCATTACCTTAGAATCAAGTTATTTTAAGAATACGTTATCAAAAAGAATATTTTTGAGAAGAAAAAAAAAATTTTTTCTTTTCTGTTTGCACCTATAAACAGAAAATTTAATATTAACGTGAAAACAGCTGCCGAACTTTACATTTTTAAAACCTTTGTGGTGTACACATGTCAATGAATACAATGATATAGTGAGATCCACAACGGAGAACAAAACAGCTGTTTTGTTTACCATTTTCCCCGAATCTCCTTCACTTTGAATTTATCTAAGCTTGAAGACAAATATAAAGTCAGATTAGCACAGAGATACAGTATTTGCTCTTTTCTGCTGGTTTTACAAACTTTGTCATTGACTGGTTGCCATTTAAAGCTGCAAATAAAATGTGACGGCCATGTTCCGTGATCAAACCCTTTTTTGCCGAGATGAAGGTAAAGGCAAAGGTAATTTTATTTATATAGCACATTTTCAGTAAGAAAGCAACACAAAGTGCTTTGCAGAAATTAAAAGGAAACACAAACAAAGTAACAAACCAAACGAAAAGAGAAAAAGAATCTAATGTTGATCTAAAGTATGTAAACTAGTTGCTCCTGTTCAGGGTTGCTAAGTATCCTCTGGGCTAATTCCATTTCTGGGTTGGAAGAACAGGAGTCTAAAAAGTCTAGATCCATAAGTGTCATGTGGGCTTGACTCACAGAGGACATAATTTGCTGATAATGAAGGCATTATAAGTAAGTTATTGGTAAAAAAAATAATTCAGTCACTTATAAAATGCTGACACTAAAACGCAACAAAAATAATTTGTTCACTGAATGAATCAATCACTTTGAGGGAGATATTGTGGCATCACTCTGATTGTGGAAAACCTGACTGGTTTGTTTGCGTTTAATCACTTCTTTATTTTTATCGAAACCAATTAAGAACCAGTTGGAGCACCAGCCTAACCAGTTTCGGTGGAGAAATTCTACCCCACTTTTTCAAACCATACAAATACACAAATATGGACTGATTACAAGGTATCAGACAGACATATATTTGTATGTTTGTGTCTGTGAGCATCAGTGTTTTATTAGTGTTGGGTTGGGGTTAGCCGGGTCGTTGAAGTCGACACCAAGCCCACCCTACTTATCTGACACTGGTAATGTTTCTGTTAGTGACACCGCAGATCACACACTTGGACATGTACACACGCACACACACTGGAAGAAGACACACACACACACTCAGTTTTACCAACTTAAAACAGACAGAGGAAGCCATGTCTGGCTTAAAGCAAAACTCTACATCAGAGCATATGTTGGTGTTTCCGTCTGACTCAAAGACATCTCTGATCAAAAAGAGATTTTAGGTGGTTCTGGCTGATCTTGTCAGTTTATTGAATATCTGTCTGATTTAAAAATATTTTATCACAAAATGATAAGGAGACAGTAAGCCAATTTGTTTACCTACACCAGAAGTGTTCAAACTTTTGACACGTGGACAAACGTAGTATTTACGGGCCATTATTTAAACACTCATTTGATTGCGGCTTACATTTTAACAGGAACTACCCAGCTCTACCTGAGAGTACAATGAAGGAATGTGAGAAAAGGACAAACCTTGCTAAACTGAACATGAACAAGCCTTTTACCAAACCCTAAGTGCAATTTTAATTATAAAGAAGTAGTTTGACATAAACTACGCCGTAACATACATGTTCATATTCTAACAGCAGGAATGCAGTGACACCTGGAACTCACAAGGTGAGATGAAACGCAATACTGAGTTCACAAGAACAAGATGAGATATTAATATTGATAATTATATTATTCATTTAAAAACAACAATAATTAGTATTACTTTCAAGAAAACTTCAAAGATCAAATGTGTGCTTCAAGGTCTTTATTCTGCATTTCTGTAGATTTTTGCTATAAAGCGAGTAAAAAAGCAGCCCCATGTTCTACGCTTCACTTCGTACAGATGGTCCGGATCCTCAGCTACTAAGAAATGATTACTTATTGGAGGCGTGGACTCTGTTGAACTTTTAAATGATTGGATCTGATTTTACCCACTCACTAATGTTTGGATGTGACGCATATAATGAGGCAGCTCACAACTGTGAAGGAAGCTATCCGATGAAGCCGGAAATTTCCTGCGCTGCGAGCAACCCCATGAAAAGTTAGGCCACCACATCTTTGCCAGCACTAAAGTGTCTTAAACATTCCTATTGCTCTCTGACTTTAATTACTCAATATTTGGAAGCGAGACAAAAGCAAATTGAACAGCTTTGTTGCCACGAGCCCGACAAACTGTCGTCTTTTTATTTCTTCAGACATTAGGATAGTGATTGAACTACACATGATCTGCAGTATGACATTTACCTTTTCCTACTGACAGGGTCCAATGTGATTGTGATGAAGGTTGTACAGAGAAAATCTGCTAATAGATGACTATATGAGTAATTTGGAGTTAATTTCATCAGAAAAATCTTTTTAACACTGAGAATTACTGCTCATTTGTTTATGTGGTTGTTAGGATTATAGAGACAATAAATTTTCCAAAACTTTCATCCCACAATGTAAAACCAAACAGGACAAAACAAATAAAATAAAATCCATCTCTTGTGTTCTGTTTCAATTTAGTTGATAGATAAAAATCGGGTTTTTCATCTGAAAAGCATACCTAATTAAGGCCGGAGAAATGTTATTGCTCTTTACTTAATCTTTAGTTTTATTTTTCTCCATGTCACCTGGGAGGAATCTGCCTGTTCTTGTTAAAAGTTCCATTGTTCATTCCTAGCCTGAATCGTTCATCTCTCTCTGCCTCCTGCTGCGGACTGCAGAAGACACACGTTTGGGAGGCACCAACCCAGAATAAGCCGTACATGTGTGTGTGATAAAAAAAATAAAGCCAAAATTGAGCCACATCTCCCGTCAACACAAAACCACATCACAGTCCAAGTGTCATGTTGACAAAGAACCACAGCATCATAATCTGAAGCACGACAGAATGCCCTATGATCTGCTACAGCCTCCGCTTGCACAGAAGAGACACATCTGGATAACACGTTTTAACAATGGCTGAGCTTGGAAGAGACCAATTAGAAAATTAACTGGCTCCACAAACAAGAACAGATTTTCACTCGCTGTTTGGAGCTAATTAAGTAAGAAAACATTGGGTTTGGTTGTAATAAAATCAAATCAGCAAGTCTGGGTTGGCCATTTCCTAAAAAAAAAATGATGCCCAGGTCATGTGTGTATGTCAAAGTGGTCCTTCTCAACACGGCTACACCCCAGGGGTTATTGGTTGAATCCATCATGGTGTTGGAATCGGGTAACAACAATCTGTGGAGCAACATGCACAGCAGCAGTTTCAGGTTGCCTCCAACATATTCGGTCGGACACCACTCGTCAAAGACGTGTAGTCGTACATCGTGCACTGGACACGTCTGCTGGACACCTCTGAGCAAAGGTATACTTTTACGACCACCCACTCTTAGTTGGTGACAATTTTGTTTGAAACTTAATTCATTTTGTTTATTGTTTCTGGATGTTGTGTTTTATTTTGGATATTTAAAACGTCTTCCAGTTCCAATGTTAAGTTCCTTCTTTACAAAATAATAGATTATTGATCTCAGAGGGCAAATTTGAATTATTCAATATATTACTTGAGGTTTCAAGGGGCCAATAATTCTGTGGCTTATCACTGAAATTTCTGGGACAATTTATCTCCAAGTAAAACTTGTTGTACTGTTGTTTAAGTACAACAGTACAAGATAAAATTCTGGATAAAAGAGGAAAGATCATGTCACTAGTTTGGCAGTACTTTGGATATTGAAGGCAAAAAATGTTTTTTTAAATCGGTATGTTTCTCGGTCATATTGTTCAGCCCTACAGTCTAGTAAACATTTATTTGCAGACAGCTCATATCAAACTATATATTTAATGACTTTACATCTCCTGTATCATAGGAAGTGCCCTCCCACTCCGCCTACCCAATCATTTAACTTTCAAACAAATCAATCCATAAACCACTAAAATATGTAGAAATACAAGCGTGACGTCTTTTACTCAAACAGTTCACAGTACTGTAGATCTTGCATAACCAGAACTCCACATATGAAACTTGTGACAATCTTCAAAGTTCATCTGAGGCTGAAGTTATGAGCATTTTTTAAATCTATTTAACAGTATGCAAAGTTACTCATATTAATTTTTAATCAATAATAAGGCGTCAATGAATGTTATCGTTTCCTTAAAGTTTCTGTGCCAAGACCAATAACAGATTATGCTTCTGACATCATCTAAAGCGCAGATTACAAGACTTCTATTGATTGGACCTTTAAAAAAAAGAGGATACAGGGTTTTTTTTTCAGAGCGACTAAGTGCATGACAGAGATGCTAGTGCAGCACGTTTGTCTTTAGGATGGAGAAAGAATGGATGTGTGCAGGAGAGGGTCTGGGGGAAGCCCTTCTGGCAGGGAGTCCTGGCTGTGACACGGAGCTCCGCAGCAGCTGGAGATGTGGGCACGGTGCCAGCGGGCGTAACGCCAGTCGCCCTCAACCTCACTCTAACTCTCTCTTTTCTTGCTCCATCATGTTTAAAGAGCACGGCTCCGACAGACACAACAAATATCCACGCTTTTTAAAAGCCGCTGGCCTCCTCACTCATGTGCCGAAACAAGTGTGGAACATATATCATATTACTCACCGAAGTCAGAAGACCTCGCAGAAAGTCTCTGACTGGAAAAACTGACTACAACTCAATGGGAACGATTGTATGCCAGATGTATATTCTTTGTGACGTGCTCTCGCTGCGTCTGGCTGAAGTGCCTTTTGAAGACGGGCCAGGACGCGCTACCTGGTGATGCGAAGTTGTAGATATGAACATGTGTCAGAACTTGTAAGTCAATCCGTATGACTCTGTTATAACACAAAAAGCACATGTTTAAACTCAGACTGAAACAAGGTGCTTTCCCAGGAGTATGAAACGTCACGCACTGTTTCCACCTTCACACCCCGTTCAGAAACACCAAAGCAATGAATTAAAAAAAAAGAAAGAAAAGTTACAGTTGAACTGAATATTACACAGGGACATAAGTCTACAGGCGATGTATGCATGGCAATGCTGATGCCCAAACTGCACACCAACACAGGCAGCCGGCGGTCTGAGCCGGTGCATCCACTCACCAGGACGTGTTCACTTTTGTTTCTCGCTGCCGCTGGCTCTCTCCGATTCAGATGGGGTCAGCAACAAACAATCTCTAAGTTTGGCAACGTCAGCTCAGCTTAAAACAACAGGCATTGTTTCCTGGGCTTTTGCTCACTGAAATCTACAGGTTTCAATGGACCTGTCACCATTTTCAGGGTTTTTATTGTTTTGTTTTTTTTCCCCATCCCATCCCTACTGCTCATATTCCTTTATTTGTTTCTTGTTTTAACTAATTCAAACAAGTGACTGATCTCCTAAAATACTTCTGGTGAAAGGATAAAGGTTCATCATCAGGATGACAGGAAAGTACAAAGTGCACGAGGGTGTTGGTGGCTAAAATGTCGACTTGTAAAAATAATATTCTTCCATAAACAGGACCCTGAAAATGGGAAGAGGGCGGTTTGCATTCCTTGAATTTCTTTTTAGAAACCTGATCACGTTCAGTAAATTAGAGGCTGCAGAGACTTTTAGGCAGATGACAGCAAGAGGGAAGAGGAAAAAAAACATGAAAAATAAAGGAGCAAAAAAGGTGGGGAAAAAACAAGGCACAACCAGACACAGACATCCCATTATTCAATACAACTATGAGGGCAGTTTATATGAAATGTATGAGTCCGACTTATTGTTGGAAGACCCTGTATATCCATAATCCAGTCATTTAAAGCAGAAAAACAACCTGCATCGTTCGCACCCAACAGAAAAAATTATTTAACAACAGCCACACCAATCATTATCAAACTTCCATTCTACTCGTTTTTCAAAATTAAGTAACGCATTAAAAAAAAATTTCAAAACCAATTGGAGCTGTTCAGGTTCATGCAAATGTACTTCTGTGGTTTGGTTGTGTGCTTTGCAGATTTTAATTCAAAGAAAATAAAGTACTAACAAAATTATATCCTGAATATTCATAATGAAGACTTAATTGTAATAAAAGTTTAAAACAAAAGTATGGCAATTCCAAACCAATACGATGAGGTGTTGGAAATGGGTCCACAGTGGCAGGCACCGCTAGCTCAAAAGTTAGCTGCATTAACTCTAAAGCACTCCTCATAAAAAGTTTGGCTAACACACAAGTTAATGCTAAATTCCTAAGACTTGAACTTTCTAGCACAGATTTTTACAATTCACATGCTCAATAATGCCCTTAGATATTGTATTTGTGTTTATATCTTGTGTGAGGAGAAGAAGCAAAATTGCTGCATTAACCGTGTTCATCCGCTTCAAAATAAGAGCATGAATATAAACGTCTAACTACTTGAAGAATTTGACAGTTAACGACCAAAAATTCAAAACAAATGTCAAACTTTATTCAAATGAAAGTTTATAAAACAGCACTTTGTATCTGTAAATGTGAATTTACTGGAAGCTAAGGGTTCACAGTGGTGGTCAAAACCAACTAAAATGTTGGTTGGGTTAATTCTAGAGCACTGATCATGAACAGCTCAGTTATCGCCCAATTCAAAATATATCTTGAAGGATTAAAACCCATTTAATTTTGGCATAAATTATGTGTTCTATACAAGTCCTTAGATATTGTATTTATGTTAATATTTTGTTCTGTATTGTCCCAGGTTTTATTTTGTACCGACTCTGTTTCTTGTTTTAAATAAAGTTATTGGTTAAAACAAAAAAAAAAGGAAGAGGAACATGATCAGAGGAAACAGAGCTGCTGCATAAACAGCCTTCACCCACTTCAAAATAAGAGCATAATAATTTTTAACAGTCAACAACCAAAACTTCAAAACAGATGTCAAACTTCATTCAACTTAGTTTAAAAAATGCCAGGTAAATTGGCACTTCAGAATTTATCTGTAAATTTTTAAGGGGAAGCTAAGTGCACCAAGAGTTTTCAAGTTAGCAAATGTGCTAAACAAAGAACCAGCGCCATACACGTCTTTGTTTTTGACCCTTTATTTTTTTTGGGATAATAAAGGCAACCACATAAAATTCCTTCTCTTCACCTTGGGCAGGCTTCATATCTCTTTTTAAATACTAAGTAGGTCAGAATCCACAAGTGAGAGTTGTGTTTCAGTTTGTTTCTCCCAGAAAACATTGTTGCCACAACCAACACATAAACAATGTGTAAAATGTAACACGCCGCTCTCATATTTCCCTTACTAAACTGTAGCAAACACCAGCTAGCTACACAAACTAAATCTGGGCGTATGATGGAGCATGGTTAAACTTAGCTGTGGACAAACCTCACCAGGATCAAGCTCTGAGAAAAGCAGAGGACAGTTCCTGCTGCAAAATGGTGCATATAATCACCTGTCTGATCATGGACATAATGTCCTACGGTAAGATAAGTGATGCACAGATTAAACAGTGGAGAAAAGTAAAGCGGCGACGCTGGTGTTGCAGCGCTTCAAAAAGAGCAGCTCTCGACTGCAAAGCAACGCAAATCTGAAGATACTTACAGATAGTAAAACTAAAATGTAAACAAGACAGTTGTTTCATGTTCACCTTACTACTGCATAGTAATATTGTTAAGCATGGCTTTTAAATGACTTCCATAAATAAATTGGACTAGTTATTTATTTCCACATTTTAACACGACACTTTCCATTTTCTTTCTTCCAGCCCCCAGTGATAAAAACACACTCAACTAAATGAATGGGATGTGCCAGAGGGGGGTCTTCCACCTCACTACCTCTTGCTTTAAAATCTGTATGTGTGTGTTTGGGTGTGTTTAGGGCAGCAGGGGGGGATTTCTGCCTGTTTCAAGTACTGTCCTTCTCTCTGTAAGGTTTAGGTTTCAGTCAAGAGGGTTAAATGGTTACCAGATTGTCCTGCATCCATATTGCTGCTCCATACTGCATTTGAGCACGGGACAAAAAATAATAAGAATAAGAAGAATTTGCAATTTGGTAAATACTATTAATACAGAATGTTATTGAATTGGATATGGCCTGAAAGAGAGAAGAAGTGCTGCCAGGGGTCAAGACAGCCATCTTCACATAAAAACCCAGAAACAGAGGTCAACATGGTCTTTGTCTTCACTATGTTAATTTAAGGTGCTAAAAAAATTTTATATAGAGAGTATGACTTAAAATAAATATTACTTTGTAATTTGTCGCTTTCTGACAGTCCACCTTCAGAAAGTCATCACAACATGGCTCCTCTATTAACCCTTTAACAATGTTTTTACAGGCATTGCACTGAGACGTAGCTCATATATTGAGCTCAGCAGACGCGCAGTTCCACCAGGTATTTCCTAATTGCTGCTGGCTAGTCTGTAGGAGCTGAATGGGGGAGTTGTTGGGGAGAAGCTGCTCTGTGAGGCATATGTTCAGAAGCCTTAAAAACTGCAACCTCAAAAAAAAAAAGGCTCATAAAACTTACAGTTCAAACAGTGAAATATGTTTTTAGCAGTAACCACAAAAGCTAACGTCCACTGCCTTTCTTATCTCAACTCTAGCTAGGTGTACAGCCAATTAGCACCAAGGAAGATAAATGCTGCTCTTGGATTGGCTACATTAAAATATGGCAAGACATATAATGTAAAACTCAAGTATAACATATAAAACCCACAATCTCTCAGAATTTCCTGGCCATTGATTTTCTATTGTTCTGGCGAAAAAGGTAATTCAAGTAAAGGAGAAATGCAAAGCTAGTACTTTATAAAACATTATACACTGTGACCATTTGAAAGTATTAATCATTCATTTTAGTGTAGCAAGTTATTTATTTATATTTCTTGTGGTGAACTATACCTGGTGATGACAAAAATAACTACATTTGCTAATAATCCACAGGGATGTTTCAGCGAACTTCTGCGCAACATGTCTCATTACAGGTGGAGATGTGGGCATAAATGTTTGATGCGACAGACTGGCGACCTGTCCAGGGTGACCCCGCCTCTCGCCCGGAACGTTAGCTGGAGATAGGCACCAGCACCCCTCCTGACCCCACTGGGGACAAGAGTGTAAAGAAAGTGGATGGATGTGATATTTTGTGATATTTACTGTTATAATAAAAAATTACTATATAAAAGTAAGTAAAACTTCTTTGCAACATATTAGGCATCTACATGGCTGTGGCTGCATCTCAAAAACCCCAAAACACAAACACTGCTGTTAAAAAGATAATTTTTTAACAAAGGTTTCTTCAGGTATACAGAAGTGTTAATCACATCACTAAACTACTCACAGTAACGTCATTAAAAAAATTTTTTTTCAAATTTATTAATATTAGTTAATGCACTCATGGAACCAGCAGTGGAGAAAGTAATAAAAAAATTCTGACAGTGCAGCTCGTTCTGGGACATTCAAACACCACTGATGGAAATCTATTTCTGTCGCAATAAATCCAAATTCATATCATCAAATAAGCAACAAAGCTTAAGAGCTAGAATTTTCCCACTGAAGTCAAATAAGATATGTTCACAAAATTCTCATCAGCGCGTTTTTAGTCATAAACACATTTTTCCTTTGGTTCTGCTTCATGTTATATTTATTGGGAAGCTCTTTTCCCTTGAAGAAACATGCGTCTATGTTTGTTTCCTTTGATTCGTTTGTAGAATTAGGCTTGTGTGCATATTTGCTTTATAAATGCAAATTGCAGCCTAATGGTAGAACTTGTTCCAGTACTATTAAAAAGGTTAATGCTGCGTAAGTAACTTTTACAAAACAAAATATTTTTACATACTTGTTAAAATTACAATTTTAGCAAATGTTAAAATCATGTGTTGTGAAAAAAGTCAGGCTCTTCTGCTTTCTCCCAGTGCTAAGTGTAGAGATACACCAGTCAGTCAAAAACAACCAGTCAGACCAGGAGGAGGGTCTGAGCCCTGTCAATCACACCCACCCCACCACAACGTAACCTGCCACGAATGCTAGTTAGCATGGCCACCAATGATGCTGGATAATCGGTTTACCAGTAACAGTAAGTTGTTTCTCCACCATTAGCACATTTAGCAGCATACACGAGGTTGGTTGACAGCACTAAGACCCTCCTCCTGGCTCTGATTGGTTGTTTTGGAGCGGAAGCGCTGCATTTTTGCAAACAACAGTAGCACTGGGAAAGAGGTGCTCGATTTATTTTCCACCAATTATTTCTCATTGGTACCATGCAAATGTATTTTTGTAAAAGTTACATACTGCGGCTGTAAATACAAATATGCTGCAAACATTTTATATATTTTCGTTTTGAAATTACAAAGCCAGAATATGCAGCTATTAAAGTAAAGTAAAACAGCTGACTGAACTGTTTCCAAGCTTAGGAATTCCAAGTTTTTTGGGGGGTTTTTTTGCCACCGGTTGTATAACACAGGCGCAAACAGAGATTGCTACTTCTGAGAGTCACTCACTGGCCAAATGAGCCCATCCAACCAAACTGGCACATAAAGAGAAGGCAACGACGAGAAGGGATTGGCTAGCCCTCAACGGGGCGGGGGGACGCGGCACAGGGAGGAGAAGGGGCGAGGGGCAGGAGTACGGGGGTGGTGTGGGGGCGAGGAAGGCAGTGTCACGTGATCGGGTCCAGCAGAGAGCGTTATAATAGGCCCCCTCTCGGAGCGGAGAGGCAGAGGCTGGATGTGAACCAAAATCCCTCTACCACACACAGGCTGGCCATTGTTGGCTATTCACTGGACTCCATCTCGGGGCACTTTATCATTCAATTAGGACAGCTTTCACACCGCACACCACAGAAAAGAGGCCTTCAATCAAACTGAAAACTTCACACTGGCCACGGAGGGGATGCGGAGAGGGGGACTCGCAGTTGTCACCCCACTTTCATTTTTCCAACTTGTTGTTGCCGTTCACAGAGAGAGAGAGGGAAGAGGGAGAAGGGTGGAGAGTAGATGGAGATATGCGAGGAGAGAGGAGGAGAGCGGAGGAAGGGTCGTTTCATGTTTGGTACCACGTGTGTGTTTATGAAGCTGGTGGAATGCACCGGAGTGGGTGAGGGGTTAAATTTGGTACGTGGTCATGGATGAGGGGGGGAGGGAAGAAGAGAGAGAGAGGGAGAGAGAGAGAGAGGGAGAAAGAGAGAGAGAGGGGGGGAAAATTTCAAAGCTCAGACAGGAGAATGACACAGGAGTGTAGCTGAAGAAAATAATGAGAAGTATGCTTCAAACAAAAAAAGGAACGGGGAAAGAAGAGAGGGCGCTCATGGCAGATGAAAGCAGCATGAAGAGCGAGAGCCATGAGGGGCCAAAAATAGATGAAGTTAGCTGATAAACATGAAAGGCAAAGAGGGGGGTGGCAGCTCCCCAATAGGTGATAAAGGTTAGAAGACAAAGACAGAAAGTTGTAGATTCGTCACAATAACGTTCTGCATGTTAACTTTAATCAGTCTTTATTATCTTACATTAAGCCTGTCACAATAAACAATTCATCTATCAACTGCACGATATGTTCAATTAGCTAAGTTATTTCGATTCTGATGATTCGTATTTTTGTACGGCAATTTTGTTTACAAGGACGTCATAGCTAGTTTTCTTTATGGTTTCGTTGTGTGTGTTTTTTTATTTCAGTTTTATTTATTGTTTTTGGTCGTTGTGTTATTTTGGATATCAAATGTTTTCCAGTTCCAGTGTTAAAAGTTTATTGGTTTTTGAGAAGGCAAACTTGTATTATTGTTCCATTATCAATATGTTACTTGAAAATGGTCTCAAAAATAGCATTATCATTTGTGGCAATCATTTTCAGGACAATTTATCATCCAGTAAAATGTGTTATTGTGACAGGCCCAACTGAGATCACACATAGCAGCCTGGGCCAGATGTAGTTCGGTTTGTGTCTCAACGTCGGACTAAACCAAGCAATCTAAATCAATGAAATCTAAGATTTTCTTCATAAATTTGAAGGCAGGAAAAAAACCAAAGACTCTTCTTCTGCTTACTTCGTTCAACTACAGACACACCCAGAAATCTGCTTGTTGCTAAAAAAATTCAGCTTGACCCGGCAAATCAAAAACTAAACAAATGTTAACTTTTGTCAATCAATGATCGTGTTCGACCCGATCAAACTGATAATAATCTTCAGCATGGAAGACATGACTGCAGGAAGAGGTGCAGTATTTTGAATGTCAGCAAGGTATTTAAAAATAAAGTCAAAAGATTCACAAATTAAGCTGCAGCTTTTTAACCCTGAGTGACCGTGTTTAAAAATCCTTTTCCAAACATTCCCTGTTCTACCTTAGTGATTATAACGGTAGTGATTATAGCTAGACACAGAATCCAATGTGTAAAAGTGACGATGTTTTGCCGCTTACACATCAGTGTTGTCTCTCTACACCAGCTCCCTGGCAGACGGAGCTGGTGTACAAGTCTGTAAATCCGCCTTTCCATTTTTTTCACTGTAATTGGTGGATTGAGGCGTCCACCAAAAAAAACTGAGCCAGTAAATGTGAGAATTTTGCTCTGATCTTTTGTTTTTAAAACACTGAGCTCTAAAACTTTGCAAACGACCCTGTGCTGAAAGTATTGATGCAAACTTTCTACAACAGAAATTATTGTTTTGAAGGCATTGTATACAATGTGAAAAACTGAACGTTTTCATTCGTTTGTCCTTCTTCATAAAAGATGGCTGAACTGAGTGAAAAGTTTTTTTCAAGTTATTTTACATTTCTGTAAGAACAGAGAGAACAAGAAAGAAAAGGCAATTTTAAGTCCTCAACAGCTTTGCTACAAAAATACACTTCTTGGCCTAATTACCTCGGCCCAAACAGTTGTAGCAATTTGTACCACGTGCAAATATTTTTGTAGCTTCATAAAAAACCATAAGTGTCACTACAGGGCATTTTCAATACAATAAACTTATAAATTCAAGGTGACTTAAACCCAGTGTAATTTATGGCATTATGACACTTTAAAAGTAAAAAAAGAAAAAAAGCTTCTATTCCTAAAAACTAATCTAAACAGTTGAAACTCCAATAGTGGAAATAAAGAAAAACTCTAAGAGAGACCGAATAAAAATACCAAACAAAACCTTCACCACTGGTAATGGTAAGCAAAACACTGAAAATGAAGGGGGAAAAAAAACTAAAATTTCATATATATTTCATTAGAAAGCAAAAAAGCATGAAAACAATACTGTGTAATCTGAAGAACATAAAAAAGCTCCCAGTCCTGCGTTCAAGTGAAGTGCAAGTCCACAAACGAAGTCCAGTATTGATTTCCCTTTTTTACATTAGTGGAACAAAGTTTAATGGTAAACTTATTTTTAGACTTCATTTAGAGCTTTAAAAAGAAACATAAAATTTGGTTCAGTCTGAGAGATTCTTATCATTATAAACAGCATCAGAAGAGGCCTAGACTAGGCTAAGCTCTGTTTTATCTGAAACTTTTGTTTTTGTTGGAATTAATATCTACGTTATCGTCACGGATTTCACTGAATGCTTGTAGCTATACGTGCGCAGATCAGTTTTCTGGCCGATCACCAAGCTTGTGAGCTTTGATCAAAAGAATTATTTTTCCCTGGAGTCGATAATGATTGTGAATATCAATGAAAATGAAGTGTGACCAAGCAGTGAGTGTTACTGGTGCACTGACTGGAGTTTTCTGGCCGATCACCAATGTTTAAAAACCCTGATCTGCCAATTCTGATTTAAGCGATACATTTTTTTTTTCTTTTTATCTTAAAAGTCGCTAAATATAACATCAATGTCGCTAAGTTGTTAAACTCCTTTTGTTTGTTAAGCAAAAGAAGACTGGCTGATTTTCAGACCTTTGTGAAGGAAGATAAGATCGGTGGATAAAGTTTGGTTTCATACGGATGTATCGGCCAACCGCTCAAATTTAAGAAAATCAGCCCAAATTGTCAGTGAACTCCTAATAATAATCCCATCTGAAATTTTTATAAAATCAGACACAAGTGTTATTAATCCCGTCAAACTCAACAGTTTCATCATCAAGCACTCAGTAAAACACCAAAATTATGTAACAAACATTTCTCTTGCGTCTAATGCCTAATTAAAGCCCTTATGTTTGTCTTCCAGATGTTGGTTCTTTCTGTATTTCCATTTTTTTTTTCAGCTCCGAAACAGTTTCATGTCCAAAACCTCTGATTTCCGTGCAATTCAACATGTGCTTATTTTGAGCTCTCCATGGTTGCGGTTTACAGTTACCGTGGTCACAGTGGTTGAAGCATTTCATTATTTCTTAAGCCGCTGATGGTAACCAGTTGGTGCGATGCTAAAGCCTAACCATAACAATGAAGCAACCACGCATTCAGGAATATTTAGCCATCCTGAAGCATGCTGGGATGTAGCCATGCATGTCATGGTTTTCTTTAGAACATCCTTTACAACTTTTTTCTTATTTAGAGAGCAGAGATCTCTGAGAGCCAACGGATGTGTCATGAAAGACTGACGTTGAATTCTGGGGGGGCGGATTTCTCTCCGGTCACCTATTTCCTTTTTACCCGTTTGGGATCTGTCAAAACTCCAGCTGAATCTGTGTGTGTGTGTGTGTGTGTGTGTGTGTGTGTGTGTGTGCGTGCGTGCGTGCATGCGTGCGTGCGTGCGAAACAGAGGAAGGAAGACGGAGACAGAGGAGAAAGTGTGTGAGTCAGGGTCAGTTTTTTACAAACCGCACAGATCAAGTTTTACTCCATCCGGTGAATCATAAGAACTCCAGACTCACACTGAACATAGTGAGTCCATGTTCCAGGTATCACAGCGCCGCTAGAACACACATAGCTCCGCGTTGAGTCACGTGCCATAAAGGCAGTGATTCAGCTTTCTGTCTTTCTGCATTCGTAGCTTTTTGCCACTGGTGCATTCCTCCGCCGCAGCGCACGATACCGGCGCACCGCAACACTTCCTCTGGGGTTCCCGTCAAAAGCTTTGCATGTGAGAAGGAATGCTGATAATCATGAACACAGGCCTGCTGCTGCATATTTTGGACAGTTCTGTCCTCAGAAAAAAAAAAAAACTGAAAAAATGTAAAAAAAAATAAATAAATAAAATAAAATAAATAAAAATCAACAATAAATGGAGGATTCAGGAAAGAGGAAAGACTCGATCTGTCAACGTTTGTTGCAAGCAACATGCAGATCTTCTGGAAGCAAACTTTCATTCTTTAAACACGTCTACCTGACAATACCTTCAGATGTCAGCAATATGCTCAAAATAAAATTGCAATAACTAATTATTTTCCCCCATACTGTAGGTTTAGGTTTTGATTTCAAAGCAACATTAAAATGTATTCTGTAAAGTGAACCGTAAACTGGTTCCATTTGGGGGTTTTTTTCTGCAGCATTTAATATTTGTTTTTAAAAATATTGAAAATGGAAAAAAAAAACTAAAACCATTCAGGAAACCAAAAGAAGCATGAAAAACTGCTGAAAAAAACAAAAAACAAATAATAACTCAGTAATATTAATTATTCAATGTCTTTAAAGGAAAATTTCTGCAAAAAAAATTATTCGTTATGATTGGCTTTTCTGTGAGAACAACAAAAGTTCAAATTTCAGCAAAATGTTTACTCCAAAAACTGATAATTAATATTCATTCTTAATGTATGTTTGTGCTGTTTATTTTCTGACTGTAATGCTTGAAATTCATAACATTGTAAAATTAGTTTTCCTGTCATGGTTAAATGTTCCTCATTGTTCCACAAAAGCAAAAGCATATAACATACCTCCTTTAAAAAAAACTGGAGTAAAATGTTATAATCACTGAAAGGTAAAATAAGATGTTTAATACAAAAAATAGTTTAATAGTTTTTCTGAATAAATGAAGAAAAAAAATTATCCAAACCAGTAAACAATCACTTCAGTTGCCGCTCTGTTAAATCTTTAAATTTGACCCCAAAATCCAGTTCAGTGGGTCAGAAAAATTAAAATAGCTTTCCATGGATAGTAAGAAATACATTAGTAAACACATATCAAACATATGGAACATGTAAAAAACTATTAAAAAATATAGTTAAAAATTTAAAAATATTTGACAGTCTGTTTACATTTGATACAAGATTTGTTTTTTGCACAAATTCCTTGGCATTTTATTCTTTTGGTTTTGCTGATATAAGATTTAATATCATTATTTATACGGCAATACTATAGACTTTTTGAGATTGTTGAATCAACTGAAAAATTCACACAATTCCTTATAACAATAATTATTGTTTACGATAGTGAAAAAATTTGGATTTCAGTTAATTATTTGCTGACAATCGTCTTAAGGCGACGTGAGAATTCGTTTCAGACCAAACAGGCCCAAAACCTGAAGGTGGCCTCCTAAGGGCCCGGTTTCACTGCTTCAAACACTTGCTGTAAATTAAATTAAAAGTGTCCAGAAAATTCTGTTATTCCAACAAGTAAAATGTAAAATAAAAAAATATATATCTATAATTAAGGAAATAAACATAGTGACATTGAAAGGTTTAAAGTAAACTTGAGAATTTATCTTTGATTGACAATCAGAGCACAATCTGTGTAGCAACTCATTCTTTGATTAATCTGTTAATATGTCTAAACTTTTTTTTTTTTTTTTTTTACCAAAAAGAAAACCAAATCAATTTAATTTATTATATGCTTTAATTTTTGCATTAAGCTTTCACATTTGTTGGGCACCACTAAAAATTTAAACAAAGATTTTGACTTTTTAGAAGTTTATGTTTTAATGTGTTGTCACTAGCATGGCCAAAATAAATAAAACAAAGTCCTGAATATTTATGTATTTACAAAATAAAAGCCTGAATACTCAGAATGACTAATATGATGAGATTGGCCTTGAAATAAACAATAGGCCTCAGTTCAGTCATGACAGTAAATGGAAAAATAATAAGTTTAATCAAACCTAGCAGTTAAAATTTCCATGTAACTTATTAAATTGTTAAAATGTAATGGTATGTACTCATTACCTGTCTTTATTATGTATAGACTTGTCTAATTTAAACACAAATAAACGATTACAAATAAGATGAACACATGCAGTCACATGTAGTGCTAATCGGTGAAACATGGATATAAATGGCTCCAGAAGTTTTTATCCAGCGCAGCGCTTCAGGAAGACAATCAAGCAGCTTAAAAAAAAACAAAAACAACTTTTCAGAGGTTCAGTCTTTACTGTCAGCTCATCAGCAGAATCTGGATTTGTCTCAACAGCTGTTCAGACATGATGCTTCTGCTGCTGTGGTTGCAATGAAACCTAACAGAGTATCCAAACCCTGCTGGTCTGACACCTAACCAGAGGCTCTTCCAAACTTTAAATCACTTCTGCATTCAATTACCATCACTGATAAAGCTGAGTAAAGAGGATAAAAATTAAATAAGTTAGCTGCGCTAACCCTAAAGCACTAATTGTAAAAATTGGTTCCACTAAAGCACCGTGCAAAAATGGGTTAAGCAGAAGCTAATGCTAACTTCACTAAATTCAAATTTTATTTGCCCTTGAAAGAATACAAACAATGGGCAATAATTTTCACGTTAGAATTTACATGATCTATTATGCCTTTAGTTTCTGTCCGTTTGGATTTTTTTTTTTTTGCTGGAGGTTTCTTGTTTGAAATAAAAAAAAAGAAAGAGAATGTGAGTAGAGGAAACAGAACTGCTGTGTGAACAGTCGTCACCCCATCAAACTAATAAGATGAATATAAACACCAAGAAAAATGTAATAGCTGATAACCCAAACATCAACAGATATGTTAAACTTTTTTCAACTAAAAGTTTACAAAACAGTCAAGCAGCACTTTAGAATTTAACTGGAAGAAATTATTTAGCGGAAGCTAAGGTGCGCTAAATACTTTCAAGCTAGCAAAAGCACAAAACAGAGCTAATAACAGAGCTAGTTTGCTCTGTTATTAGCAAATTAGCCAAAGCGGGCCTACCGCTAATGTTTGCTGTTAAACTACAACAGATAAGCCTGCTGTATGAAAATAATTAGTTTAGTCAGATTTATGGAGAGGAGAAAATCTGTTCTTGTCCTTCATCACCATCCTACCTGGTTTTAAATACAAGATGCTCATAATTCCGTGGAGAATTTTATTTGCATTTCTAGAAACAAAATAAATTGATGTGAATAGTGGAGTAGCTCTACAGATTTTAATATGACCTGCATTTTAATCCACTAGGAGACTGGCAAGAACAAGAATCTTATGATCTCTAATTGGATTTAATAAAATCCCGTAAAATTGCAGTCATGGAATATGGGTTGTTAGATGAGCCAAGAAGGACGGGGATTATTTTAGCACCTTCTCAAATTTATGTTAACAGAACTCACTGGCCATAGGAGCTTTTTATGCATTTCTTATATATAAGAAAGATCAGCGAACATCCTCAGTCAAGGACAATGCTCCATTTTACAAGCACTAAAATTTAATGGCTTCTTCCTCTGCTTTTGTTCCAGCTCTCTGTTAGGGTGATGACTGTCAGAAATACTGTCCAAATTTGTCCTGCAAGGTTACTTTATTCGACTACTGCTGTAAGGCGCTTCTGTTTCAAAAGAAAAAATATATATATATGTTACCCTTTTCTGCTATGAGACATCTGAGAATGCTTTGACACCATCTGCTAAGCATATTATCTGATCCTGCGTTACACTTTCAGGATGTCCCAATCCAGATTTGTTTGCCCCGGATGCTGATCCAAGTAATTCAAGATGGAGTATCAGCCTATAACAAGGTTAAATTTAATATTTCATATCTCCAAAAGCACATGGTTCAAGTTATTAAAATCCAAGCCAACCTTAGCTTATGCTGTTCAAATGTTTTATTTATTAGTTAGATTTAAAGGACAAATACATATTAGCATTTATTTTTGCTAATTTGCACATTTCTAAAAAAAAAATAAATAAATAAATAAATAGATAGATAAATAAATCTAAGGACTCCTCGACCATTTAAAACTACTTTAATGGTTTATTACTTTAGCTTGTCAGTGTTTATGTGGACAATATTTATTGCACTTTACTGCAGAGGTAACAAATTCATATTTAGGAAACTCAAAAGTTAAACTGAATCCATAAAGGAAAGTATGGCTTCCTTTTTTCTCAGTGACACATTACAAATACCCTGAGATCAGTGACCAATCAATACAAGAAGTAGTATTATATTGGTGACCCAGTACTTGCTGCAGTCAGGGATCACAGCCATCTGTAAATAGCTAAAATCCCCCAAAACTTGAGATCTGCCTATGGAGTTGAAGGCAGAAAGCTGCCTACAATTCTGTATTTTAATAGTTCAAACACAAAATATATCTTGATATGCATTAATAAGTGAAGTGGAAATCATTTTAGAACTCCCACAGAAGCTAGCATCCACGGTCATCCGCTCGTGGGAGTACAACCAATTAGTGCCAAGGAAAATAAAAGGTGTTTCTGGATTGGCTCCTCCCCAGTATTCAAGTAGCGTTGCACCTAATTGTTTTTGCTTCTTAGATAATTAGGTTTCTTTTGTTTTGCTATGGATTAGTGCATTAATAATGAGCTGATATTGAGTAAGACACAATATCTTATTCTACTCAATAGCTTGTCAGATATTATATCTAAAATATAGAAATGTCAGCTTGTCAGATTTTATATCGTTTTAACATATATCATAAAAAATAAAAGCTTCTTTTTTCTTTTTAATTGTAGCTTAACAGTCAATAAAAAGGTCGAACAGATGCTTCATAAGATATTAAAACCATTGAAAAGACATGGTTTATACACAAAACTAATTCATATGAAGAGACTATTAAATGCCACAAAATCTAAATGAACCCACTTAGATTTAGTTTGCTTAAAACGGTAATATGAGTGTTATTGAGAGGCATTACCGCTAATAAATCATCGAGGTAAGGAAAAACGTAATCAATTACTACAGACCAAATTGAAGAGTGCACACAAATAACATGGGAAATGTCGGACATGAACACATGGAACGCATTTTGCCACAAACCTGAGTTATTTAAAGGCATCGGCTTAAAGCTGTAAACTGGACGCCGTCTGAGCAATTTTCTTCTTGATGCGTCACTCAGACCAAAACACTAAAAAGCAGGCTGTGTGTTTGCTCCCTGAAAGTAGATGTTGGGAGGTTTTTGTTTGAACACATGCACATTTTTATTTAGTATTTAGTTGAAGTCAAGTAAAATCTGAGGAAACTCGTCCTACTTCTGACTAAAAGAAGTCAGATTTTAGTAAAGAGATGTACCCAGGAATATTTAACGTCTAAGTCACAGTAAATCTGATGTAGTTTGGCATATCTTAAACGGGAATTGATGGGTAGATCTTTCTTTATTTATATCCCACGGGGAAACTGATTGCACAGCAAGTCACAAAAAAAACAAGAAACACAACAATTAATATTTAGCTAGAGGGCATGGCACTAAATTCCCCTGCTTCAACCAATGGAGGTCAAAAACATTAAACCAAACATATAAAAAAACATATAGATGCTGATATGACTAAAAACACAAACAATAAATAAACCAGCAAATATATAACACTTAAAAACATTCAACTGATTTCATATGGGAGAACAACACACTACTTAAATCGTCACATAATTTCTATCAATTGTATGAAACTAACAGTAATTAGACCTGTGAATAAATTAATACTTATATCTGTTGCTCAGTTTATACCAATTGGGGGAAGCATGCTCTGCTTCTTAGCCTCCATTGTGAAATACATGGCCAAAGATTTGACCAATTACTGCAAAGTACTTCTGCTCCCAATTTATCCCTGCTCCTTCTCCCAGTCCGCTTTAATACCTGCAGACCTTCCTGTATTCCGAGGTCAGTGAGTGTGTGAGGTCAGGTACCAGTCCGTCAGTGTCGAGAGTTGGCCTGTTAAACCAATGCCATGTTTACCTCGCAGAGAAAAGCCTATTAATAAATCAGCTGCAGACAGCCTGGCAGAAGTGGCCTGTAAACTGGAAAAGAGGGAAGGATGAAAGCCTAAGCAGAGGGGGACAGTTGGACAGAGTAAAGAAAAAACATAGGTGCAAAAGAAAAAAAGAGAAATGAAGTGGTAAATAAATGGAAGGATGGAGTGACAGGAAACCAAGCATGGAAAAAAGGGGGTGTGTTTCCCCGTGTGTGAACCGTGGGCATCGGTTAATGCATGGATGGATGGAAGTTCTGCAAAGCTACAGCTGCCCTGTTCTTCCTAGAAAACGATCCGCAGGAGAAAGTGGCGGTGTGTGGTTCCAGCGTGTAGAGTCTCCTTAGCGCAAGCCATCAGGAAGCAAGCCCAAGAAATGTGTGCCTGTGCTAAAAAACCGTACATGTCTGCGTAATAACTATCAAATTGTGGAGTTATTTATAGTTTAATTAGCTCAGGAAATATCAGTGTGGAGTGGTGTGAGTATGCTACACACACATTCAGATGTCTGTTTTCAATCAGCATCAGTCCTAGATCTGTCACGGCTGACAGCTTCATGCTGGAAATACATACTGCTCTATTTACTCGGATGTTCAACGGACCCCCGCTGATCATGGGGGTTAGGAAACACAGCCGCCTGCCAATAACTAAAATACACTTGCAAAGGCAATTTATTGACAGTATTTCATAAGAGAAGGAGCCCATATACAATGAAACTCCCACCCTTAAAGGGACCATGAATACCTAAAATCCGTAAATACTTGAGACCCCATCTAAAACAGTGCCAGTTTTAACAGTTCAAACACTAAATATACCCTAAATACGCATTAATACACACAATGCAAACCATGTTAGCACTAGCGCAGGAGCTAAAATCTATGGTACATAAAAGACTATGGATTGGCTGCTTTGCAGACATATGGATGATAGTGTGTCAAGAAACATAGCGCTGAGGTATTTTCGCAGAAAAAAAAATTAAAGAGTTACGTTCCACAGAAATATCCATACTGAACCATGAATAAGTATGGTTCAGTATTCAGTATAGAGGGATTATAGGGGGATTTCTGGTTATTTCATTTTACATACTTATAAATTAGCAATTTTGTGCAAAACAAATAATATGGAGCTGTTTAATCCCATATTTCATAAAACAAGTTGGCCAGAGAAAAATAAAATACTAGTTTGCTTTTTAGATTCTTTCGCTGCTGCATTGTAAATTCTGATTTTAATAAAACTATACCAGGGTTCACCAATTGCAGTTTTCTGGCCAATCACCGATTTTTAAAAAGCCTGAAGTGACGATTTCAATTTTGACTGATACTGATTTTTTTGGTCTGAAAAGTCACTAAGATGGCAACAGTGGGGTAACTGTCGGTAACCGTGCATGTGCAGATGTGACCTGGTGGGTGGGCCAGTCAGTCAGTCAGCCCTCTCTCACAATGGCGCAAAAGGGAACAGTGGTGGATTGTCAGACCTCTGTGGAGGATAGGATTGGTGGAATAGATCAGCTTCACATTTAATCCCGACCCCAGTCTTTCTGCATGGAGTTTGCATGTTCTCCCTGTGCATGCATGGGTTTTCTCCGGGTACTCCGGTTTCCTCCCACAGTTCAAAAACATGACTGTCAGGTTAATTGGCCTCTCCAAATTGCCCCTAGGTGTGAGTGTGTGTGTGCATGGTTGTTTGTCCTGTGTGTCTCTGTGTTGCCCTGCGACAGACTGGCGACCTGTCCAGGGTGATCCCGCCTCTCGCCCGGAACGTTAGCTGGAGATGGGCACCGGCACCCCTCCCGACCCCACTAAGGGATAAGGGTGAAAAGAAAATGGATGGATGGATGGGCTGCGACTAACAATTATTTGAGTAGTTTATTGATTATTCTGAAGATTAATCTGATAACAATATGGTACATTCTAGTTTTTTATTTAACCACTTTTTAGACAATATTAGAAGCATAATACACAATGCAAAAAATGAACAAATAATTCAGTTCCTTTTTTAATTAAGAAAATAAATATTTTATTGCCTAAAATGCAACAACAGAAGTTCTTTAGTGAATCTGAACCAGGTGGAGCTAAAACAATACAACTTTAAGAGTTTAGTCAGAAACATATTTACACAAAAAAGTATTTGTGCAGTTTTTGACTTAATTACTGCTCTGAATGTGTTGTTTTTCTCAGTAGATAGCCTATTTAGACTGAGTACTCCAGTTAACGATTTCTCATTACCAAGTTAGTTGACGATTGTTGTAATAAAGAATTAATCACAATTAGTCAGATTAATCGTTTCAGCCCTAGTAAGCATGAAAGATTTTTAATACCTGACTGTATATTCTGCAGGAACCTGCACACAGCGCATCACACACCACAACTTAGCAGGAATGATAGGCTAACAGACAGACTGGTACCAGTAAGCTCCACCATGACTGCACTGCTGAAGCAACTAATAATAATAATAATAATAATCAATTTAATTTGTACCGCACTTTTCATTAGCAAAAATCTCAAAGTGCTGCACAGTGCAACTAAAATCATAGATAAAATTAACATCATAAAAATCATGTGGAGGCAGAATAGGCTTGCTTAAATGGAAAAGTCTTTAAGCATCTACTAACTGAGCAAAGATTAAAAAGCAGCAGTCCATTTTGTTCTGCACAAGTTCTATGGCGTTAATGCAAAGCATTAGAGCGTAATGTTTATTATAGTGAATCTGTATGACATCTGTGTTACTTAGGCCTGCCACAATAAGCAATACATTTATAAATTGCATGATAAGTTAAAACAAACTCAATAATTTCCATTTCCATGATTTATTGTTTTTCTCTCTTTCTACCAAAACTAGGCTTCGGTCTTGCCCTGGTTCTTTGGTCAACTAAAGTTTATTGATATTTGAGAATATGGTCTCAACACTACAATATTATTGAGTATCACAATAACTTCTAGTACAAATTATTGTCCAGAAAAATTTGTTATTGTGACCAGCCTGATGTTACTGCCGCTCCGGGATGTCGCATAATTAAGGCGGCGCCGGCAGAATGCAGCTCTGAGTCCGATGTTACCATTTCACTTGTTGTGAAAGAAAATCCCCGGTCCAGAGGTTGAACTCTAACAGGAAGCAATTTAACACATGTAACTTGTGTGCTAAAATGTAGTAATAGCCATATGTGTCTGTGCTACAGAAACAATTTGTGCAATCTGGCATTTCCCATCATGCAGTGAGAGTCATATTGTCATATTGTGTGCTCACAGGCCGATACATTCAAGTCTTGTATGGTTTTTGAAATGGTACAGCTTGACAACAAAAGACAGGAATAGGCCAGTTACTGGTATCAAACTATAACTGAGTTTTAAAAAATGTTACATTCTCAAAACCACAAACAATTTCCTGTCATACAATTTCTATGGTTTCAATTCCTTTTAATCAGATGCAAGAGAAATCGCCTGAGTGACGGCAGTTTCTCTGTCGCTTTGCTTTGAGTCAAAATTTAATAATAAGTTAATAGTGATTAGATTTGCAATTCTTTATGCAGTTTCACTGGCAAATTGTTGAAAAAAAAAACTTGATTCTCTTGCTTACAGGAAAGACAAATTCAGGTGTTTTGAAACATTTCCAGTTGCGAAAAGTACAGACGGTCATACTGTGGATCCATCATGGAGCCCCGCCCAGCTCTGCTTTTAATACCTACTCTGTGTCTTGGAGAGCAAAATATAACCAATAATGAGGTAGGGCTGTAGTGATACAATAATCTCACAATACAATACACAATATTCTGCTCATGATACGATATATATTGCGATATTCAGCAAACGATGCAATTCAATACACTTTTGCGATTTTCTGAAAGATTTTAGAGGGACAGAGTGATTTTGGTGACATTTTGTGACTGTTATAGAGTTGGACTGAATTAATTTTACTGAAAACTGATTAAAAGCACCAACTACACAATACCTGGCTCTGGTTGGACATGGACACAGACTTAAAGTCGACAGCTGGACAAAATGAATCAAAGAAGTGGTGAGAAAACATGTTTCTTTTAATTGAAACAGTACAAACTGTAGCTTACATGCATTTGTAAAGTAAATAAAGTGCACCAAGTACCCTGCTCTGAATAGTTTGATACTTTTTTAACCTTGACACTTAACATCTGAAGGAATCACTCTAAGCCTGATGACCTAATCACTCTCCCGGCGAAGCAAGCAGTGAGTGAGCAAGGTGACAGTTGGATGCTACGATACTTGTGGATGAATATCGATTTTTTTCTAGAAAAGAAAATATCGATATATATCGCAAAATTGATATTATTACACAGCCCTATAATGAGGTTAGTTTGAAAGTTTATTGAGTTATAAAGTAAGCAGATATAAAACAAAACCTCTGATAGTTAATTTTAGAGTTTATCTTTTCTTTTGTCATTTTGATTTTTTTTTCCAACTACCGTATTTTCCGCACTATAAGGCGCACCTAAAAACCTTCAATTTCCTCAAAAGACGACAGCGTGCCTTATAATCCAGTGTGCCTTATATATGGACCAATATTGAGCCACAACAGGTCTAGCAACTACGGTAAGCAGCCACCGACTTCATCTTCGCCCGTAGAAGAAGCGCGCGGTGCATGTTGGGAAAACTGTCAGAACGCTGGTTTGTAATCTATTACTAAAGTTTGACTGACCTATCTACCTACCGACCATCTAGAATCAGGTCGTCTGCAGGTCATTTAGCACCACGTTCTCCACGAACATGCTGTGCGCGAGGGAAGAAGGGCTACGTCCCGGCGCAGTCGCAGAAGTAGGCCTGTCGCGATAAATGATAAATCTATTAATTGCACAATAAATTAAACCTATCGACCTCATTTTAATTATCGGCTTTATCATCTCCCCCTGCCTTTTTTCTTTCTGTTGATGACTCTGAATGAAAAAAGGCTCAGCTCCGGTGCTCTCCACTGACCCTCCCTTCCTAATTTCCTCGGCGTAATGTCCAGCTCACACTACGAGTTGTCAGGCCATTTTCAAAACCTGAGAAACACATTAGCCGACAGAAATCCTAGGTATAACGGTTCAATCGGGTTCGATTGTGCCGTGTGGTGTACAGCCACATGGGCACAAAATAATGACTGCAAGTCCAGTTAACTAATTTCAAAATCAGACATTAACCACAGGCATTAATCGATGCTTTACTAGGATCTACCTGTGATGCATGTGGCTAGTGTCAGCGTAAAGTTCTGACAGAATGAAAATCATTATAACCTATTTATGTCACGTTAACGAAGAACAGCTGAAAAGTTACCGGATTTGGCTCCAACTCCTCTCTTTGTCATTTATATATTCTTTGCACGAAATGTTGAATAAATATTAATGTTGTTTGCACATATCATCTCCGACGTCCGCTGGACTTCGGGTTGCGCCATGTCAGCTGTTTGGGATTCCCCTCCGTAATTTCCCCTCAGAAAGCACGGAGGAGAATCTGCTCTTTCTGATTGGCTACGTGTCACATTCAACAGGCTGCTTTAAGCTCCCAGTCCGGGAAACCCCCTGATTTAGATCGGAGCGGCCACGACGATCTACCGTAACACACCACACACTGCAGGATGATCTGTTACGAAATCATCAGCGAGAATCTTAGATCGGCCAACGATCTAAGATTGTCATAAGGAAAAAATAGGAGCAAAAAATCGTGTAGTATCAACTACTGCATTAGGTAGTCGGATGTGTCCATTTAAATCTAGTGATTACTGAAGGGGAATATAGTATACAGACTTCATAATCTGCACTCTTTTGGTTGAATGCAATATTTATTTCCACTTTGGCTTTATGTTGTTTAGTTTTTATTCAAGTACGTTTTTTGTTAATGGAGACTGAGAATCCATTTTATTTTTGTTTTTGGTTGGTTTAGTTTATCAGTTCCAGTGTTATGTGTTCTTTTGAAAATAAAGTGCATCTATCTATGGCAGGAAATCACATGCATTATTAGTCATTTCCATTAAATCAGTGTCAAAAGGTTTTGAAACAATATTATCGTTTATCGCAATAATTCTTTAGACAATTAATCGTCCAGCAAAATTTGTTATCGTGACAGGCCTACACGGAAGGCTCTCCTCGCCGACCGGAGTCGGACTGTTTGTTGACATTCCCTGTAGTGCAGCTCTATCTAGTGGATGCATAACGCAGTAGCATCTATTCTATGCGCCGTATAATGTGGTGCGCCTTATATATGAAAAGAGTTTTAAAATAGGCCATTCATTGAAGGTGCGCCTTATAATCCGGTGCGCCTTACAGTGTGGAAAATACGGTTGTCACTGCACTCCTGAGGAAAACACCAGCAGCCACCCTCCACAAGTAAATCCCTAAATGTCTCACATTTGTTCCATTGCCAAGCACTTAATGAATTAGTGGTAGGACTAGATTAAAATTTTTAATTGAATTAATTGCAGGATCTATATTAAATTAATCACATTTTATTCAAACGCTGTATACCAACAAAATAAGTAATATTTTCAATTCAAAAACCCCTTTTGCTGCTAAATTACTGAGTAAAAAGGCAGGTGAACTTAACAAGCATAATTATTATCGGGGCCTGCCATAGCAATGCATAGGGAGAGCAGTAGCTGACTCAAAAGTGGTATCAAAACGTTCAGCTTGATCCCGAAAAGGCAGCCATTACTTTTAGTGGGATTATGAGCTGAAATGACGACATAAATTGATAAAAATAAGCAAAAATCGAGGCTGAGTGTCTCACAGAATCTGTAATATTTCTCTCTGAAACACACACACAGGACTGTGGATTTCTGACTCCAAAACTCTTTTTAACTCCTCCTCACAGGCACAAATATCACCCTATTGGTCTAAAAGTCGGTCATGACATAGATACATATGCCTGCTCCCGTAAAATGTTTTAAAAAATTTGCTAGGGCTTATGGTTTTTTGTCAGGGTCCTTGAGACCGACGCTGGGTGTCTCACAAGTATAGAAACTCTGTCTCCAGCAGACAGAGAGAGCCAGCCGAGGTGCACATAATTAATTACCATAGCAACGGCAACGGGTCCCAGCCAGAGGCAGTTGGTAGTCTCACACAGACATAATATAAGAGTAGAGCATTGGCTGCTCCGGCACAGGAAATACAGCGGCCATCAGGTCGTCCCTCCTACGTTGCTCAACCAAAACAACAGAAGATGCCTCAGCACTGAGGGATATTGTTGTTCGGATCGATGGACTATTGATGTGAGGGCTCCACAAACAACATTGCACAAGTAAGATGGACATATTATTGTGTATATTTTGTGATTAGAATATTACTTTACTGTATTTATGTCCACCGGGAGATACCAGGTAATATTAGCTATAGTGCTTGGTGTAATACCGGGGTTCAGCTCCGCTATGACGGCCAACTGAGATTCCGTAAATCTTAAAAAATTTATTATTCTCTAACATTGACCTAGATTATCTGACACAAGAGCCTACATTAGAAATGAAACAATGTAACATATATTATAAAACTTCTATTATGTGTTATAACATTCACCAGCAAAGTTTAAACAGGTGGTAAAGACTGTTATTTATATGTAATTCTTTCACTCTGTTAAAAGTAAGATACATTCCAAATCTTCCGTTTTTGTTTTGAAGGTTTCCTAAAGACACGATCTGAGGAAGAAGAGGGAAATTACTTTAAAGAGAGACGGATGAATCCCACATCGGATTTTGGACTCAATCTCAGCTGCTGAATCACTCTGAAGCTAGAACTCGTCGGCTGACAAACATATATATATATTAGAGGTGTGCCGATCGGATTCAGGAAGAGCAGTGTGGTTTTTGTCCTGGTCGTGGAACACTGGACCAGCTCTACACCCTCAGCAGGGTCCTGGAGGGTGCATGGGAGTTCGCCCAACCAGTCTACATGTGTTTTGTGGACTTGGAGAAGGCGTTCGACCGTGTCCCTCAGGAGGCCCTGTGGGGGTTACTCCGGGAGTATGGGGTACCGGGCCCTTTGATACGGGCTGTCAGGTCCCTGTATGACCGGTGTCAGAGTCTGGTCCGCATTGCCGGCAGTAAGTCGGGCTCGTTTCCGGTGAGAGTTGGACTCCGCCAAGGCTGCCCTTTGTCACCGATTCTGTTCATTACTTTTATGGACAGAATTTCTAGGCGCAGCCGAGGTGTTGAGGGGATCCGTTTTGGTGGCCTTGGGATCGCATCTCTGCTTTTTGCAGATGATGTGGTTCTGTTGGCTTCATCGGAACGTGATCTGCAGCTCTCACTGGAGCGGTTCGCAGCCGAGTGTGAAGCGGCCGGGATGAGGCTCAGTGCCTCCAAATCCGAGGCCATGGTCTTGAGCCGGAAAAGGGTAGAGTGCCTTCTCCGGGTCAGGGGGGTCGTCCTGCCTCAAGTGGAGGAGTTTAAGTATCTGGGGACCTTGTTCACGAATGAGGGAAGAAGGGAGCGGGACATCGACAGGCTGATTGGGGCAGCGTCTACTGTGAAGCGGGCGCTGTACCGGTCCGTCGTGGTGAAGAGAGAGCTGAGCCAAAAAGCGAAGCTCTCGATTTACAGGTCGATCTACGTTCCCACCCTCATCTATGGTCATGAGCTTTGGGTCATGACCGAAAGAACGAGATCACGGGTACAAGCGGCCGAAATGGGTTTCCTCCACAGGGTGGCTGGGCTCTCCCTTAGAGATAGGGTGAGAAGCTCGGTCATCCGGGAGGGACTCAGAGTAGAGCCGCTGCTCCTCCACGTCGAGAGGAGCCAGTTGAGGTGGCTCGGGCATCTGGTAAGGATGCCTCCTGGACGCCTCCCTGGTGAGGTGTTCCGGGCACGTCCCACCGGGAGGAGGCCTCGGGGAAGACCCAGGACACGCTGGAGGGATTACGTCTTTCGGCTGGCCTGGGAACGCCTTGGGATTCCCCCGGAAGAGCTGGAAGAAGTGGCTGGGGAGAGGGAAGTCTGGGCCTCCCTTCTGAAGCTGCTGCCCCCGCGACCCGACCCCGGATAAGCGGAAGAAAATGGATGGATGGATGGATGGATGGATGGATGGATGGATGGATGGATGGATGGATGGATGGATGGTGTGCCGATCGATCGGCCACCGATCATAATCGGCCAATTTCCGTGAAAAAGTATGATCGGTGATCGCCGATCACGGTCTCTTGTTGCCGATCACACAAACCAATCACCTGCATCTCATTTTGCAGCCTGCCTGTGCAGCTAGTCTCCTCTTTCCTTCACACTACGCAAACGCGCAGCAACAAATCCTAAGCGATGTCGTGTGAAACTATAACACACTAAGTGAATGGGGAAGTTTGCGTGTTGCGGCGGAAAATTGAAGCAGTCAAACTACATCTACATGACGAATCTAATATGGCATAAAAACAACGCCATACTTGACGGAGTTTTTCTACATCGAGGCTCACTGCAGTAAAAAAGACATATGGAGCGATCACATAGCAGGTAAAGCAGCGCACAGCTACAAACACTCACCCAGATTAGCATGACGGTCAGAAAGCTAAACAAATAACCCACAAAATTATTTAAGTCTTCGAGCTGCGGTGTAAGACTGCTGGTTCTGCTCTCGCTGTTGAACCGCCGCTACGCACTACAGGTGAATATTTGACAGACAAAGCTCCGCTTCTGCTCCACCTGGTAGTGACTCTCACACCGAACCTCTGCTTAAAGCTGCAGTGTCTAACTTAAAAAACTAAATTTTACATACGTATTAAAACTTTTGCTGCCCTAACATGAGACAGGTAATCTCTGAAAAAAATAATCGATCTCTTCTCTGTTCTGCATAATTACTCCGCTCAGTCAGAAACAGCCAATCAGAACTAGTAGTAATCATCTAGCCGCCATGCTATCAGGAAGTTTTCATGCAGTAACTCAGGATTGTTTATTATAATGGATCCTGTATTTGCCTTTGAATGTTAAGTTTTATACTTGAATTTGTTGGCAATGTTGAGAGGTTTTAGTTTTGACTCTGCATTATTTAACCACTTCAGAGCTTCCATATGTTTTCAGTCTGTTAAAGATAGTATTACAGATGGCAGTACAATTTGTGCAATGCTTGTTTTGTTTTTTTCTTGGTAAAAGTTATTAAAGACAAGTTTTTGTCTAAATTAAGGTGAATTTATGGTTCCTTTTTCCATATAATGTAACCGGTAGTGCTTATGATAAAAAAAAACAATAATTATGTGATCGGTATCGGTGATCAGCCCTCATGGGTGATCGGAATCGGCAAGAAAAAACCTGATCGGCACATCACACACATATATATATTGTATATATGTGTGTGTATATATATATATATATATACATACATATAAACATGTACCCAATATATAATTCAGTATTAATCATTATTTATTTGTGTCATTATTAATCATTATTTATTTATGTTTGTATAGTTATGTATTGATATTACTAAATAATTTATTAAATAAATTATGAACGGCTGTGTGCTTTGTAATATGTTCATCATACATCAATATCAGAATATTCCATTCCCATTCTACGGTTATAGCCACTAAGCATATTTAAATATGCTGAACTATGTATTAAAAAAATATTTAAAAATACAATTGTTTATAAATGTAGCTTTGATAGATGTTTGTATAAGGTTTCCAGTAACAAAAAAGGGTGTTATGATCGATTAAATGTGCGGATACATCATTGTGCCTGCTAAACACACAACCTGAGTGAAATGGTGGACCGCTCCAAGATGGCCGCCCTAAATCTCGTCAGCGACAATAGGTGAGAGCGGTCCATGAGGGGTCTACTCTTATATTATGTCTATGGTCTCACAAACAGTCGCAGAGAGAGGTCTCACAATGCATTGTGGGAAGAATACATATTTCCTGTGACTATTCATATTTTTGTTTAGATAAAATTATTATTTCTCTGAATTTTTGAGTGTGAATTAAAATCCTTAGTATGAAGGCTGACAAATTTCGAGAAATAAATAATTACCGACTGCCTTTGTTTTTATTTTTATTTTGGACCACGAGTGAGAACCACATGTGCGAAGGTAATAGTCAGTCTCATACTGAATCTCATTAAACATAGGGTTCAGCCATTGTACTGTTGCAGTCAATCAGATCAGCCATAAAAATATGTCATTGAAGCTCTTCAGTCATTGGACATTGTTGGTGAAACAAATAAAGCTTCTTAATAATGTATGTTGATGCTCCCTATCAATTTCAGGTGAAAAGAGCAGTCCAGTTGTACAAAGTATAGCTAAAATGTTTGGTTCAAGCTGACCAAACACACTATGGGGCCAAAGTGTGGCCCCGTAGTGCGTTACGGGGCCAAAATTTCTAGTTTTTAATCTGTTATTTAGGTTGCAGTTTTCCAGTCTTTCAGGAAGCCCTGATCATTCATGGAACTTCTTTAGAAAAGTGGACTATGGACGCTGACATTAGTGTTGCAACGTTTAGCACTGAGTTGCTGTTTTAGGCTTGAGACCTTTCTGGCCTGTGGTTTTGGGACTAATTTCTTATAATTCACACTGAAATCATTTTCAGATTCTTATCAAGAACATCCTACTGCATGTCTTCATTTCTTATTCTTCCTTCAAAGTCTGACAGTACCATATGCTATAAGACACCCACACAATGATGTTCCCACCCAAAACCACTGTGCCAAACTTTAAGTTTGCCATAGTGGTTTTGGGTTTAAGTTGGGCTTAACTTTACTGTGTACAATATTTCTCTTCTCAGCTGCTCTGTTCATTGAAATGTAACAGATGATTTAGAATTACTCAGCTAATAACTTGGCTGTCCCATTAGCAAGCTGTATGTTTCAACTCAGCCACTGGTAACTCAAATTAGGAGCTTGTTGCCAACTAGTTTCAAAACCCTGTTAGGCTTACAAAGAAAGATGGGTTGTGCTTCTCCCTTATCCAAGCTACCAACGTTTTTTGTGATGAGAAACATTTACAACATATTTTCTCATTTAACAGCTCACTGATCTTCATTTCCACAAAAATGGAAGCACAGGGTCACCATCCCAAAATAGATGGGAACCACAAAAACTAAATGGAGCAAAAACGTTTTTTTTGTTGTTTTTTTAAAATATGGTACACAGACATAGAATCTACTAAGAATTTATTAAATCTAAAACAATTGAGAGTGGACCCCTGGTATACACAGGGGTTAGCCACCGCAAGAATCTGCCAATAGCTAAACTCCACGAATACTTCAGACCCTCTTTGTAACTGAATAATGTAATATATTAAACACTCTTCATATGCATTAATTTTTACAGTGGAAACCGTCTTAGTGCCACTGTAAAAGCTGACATTCACTTTCTTATTCATCTCCATTCTTGGAGCATACAGCCAATCAGCAACAAAGAAAATACAAGGCGCTCTGGGTAATGCAAACACTGGCCAATAGAACATCAAGCAGCATTACACCTAGGTCAAAGCTTTCCAATCTGCATTTTATTTTGAATATTTTAGATCTGCTCTAAAAAAAATTTAACATTTAAAAAACAATGGTAAATGGGCAATTTTCCATGAATAACCGAGTCACGTTGCACAGAAAAATCTGCAAATAGCTAAATCCACAAATGCTGAAGTTTTATCCATCGATCGATCGATTGATGGATAAAACTTTATTAATCCCAGGGAAATTGTAGTTCAGTCTCCCACACAGCACCAACACATTAAACAAAATATCAATACTTAATTTTTTTTACATTAACAGCCCGTTCCTATAGTCCCTCTATTTCTATTGTACATTCCTTGTGGGTGCTGACCACAGTATCAGACGTGATGTTATTCATCCTGACGAACTGTGGTCTGTTGGTAAGGTAGTTGCAAATTCAGGTGACCAGGCAGGAGTCCACTTTCATTCTAGTAAGTTTTTCCAGGAGTGCAGGGGGCTGGATCGTATTAAAGGCACTTGAAAAATCCAAGAAGATGATCCTGACTTTGCCACTTCCCATGTCCAGGTGCGAGTGGGCTCGATGTAGGAAGTGGATAATGGCATCCTCCACTCCAACCTCTGCCCTGTAGGCAAACTGCAGGAGGTCTTCAGCATCCTGTATCTGCATTCTGAGGTGGTTGAGGAAGAGCCTCTCCGGAGTCTTCATCAGATGCGATGTCAGTGCCACCGGTTTGAAGTCATTCAGCTGGACCTGCTCTTCTTAGGGACAGGAATGATGCAGGATGTCTTCCAGAGCATGGGCACGCTCCCAATTTGCAGGCTAAGGTTGAAGATTCTTTGTAATGGCTCCCCGAGCTCAGTAGCACAGATCTTGAGAATCCGAGGGGATATTCTGTCGGGTCCTGCAGCTTTTCGTGGTCGAAGCGTCCTCAGTTCTGCCTCACCAGGCGTAAAGTGTGGGAAAGAAAGGAGAGGGGCTACTAGGCTGCCTTGGAGAAGGAGGTTGGTTCAGAGGGCTGGTATAGGATAGATGTGAGGCGAGGATGCCATAATGGTGGAATGACTGCACCTGCTGGCCACAAGGAGGATGTACTGGGGGAGAGCACTGGGGCAGAGCAGATGTAGTAATGGTGGCGGGTGAAGCATAATGGCTAAATCTATTGAAAAAGTTATTCAGTTCATTAGCTCTCCATTTACTTCCTCCCTCTGTGGTAGTCGGAGCTTTGTGCCCTGTAATGGTTCTGAAACCATCCCAGACATCACTTAAGCAGTTTTTCCTCATCTTCTGCTCCACCTTCCTCCTGTAGCAGTCCTTTGCCTTCCTCAGACAATGTTTCACCTCCCTTTATGCTGCCTTTATCTTCTCCTTATCCTAGTCCTGAAAGCTGCCTTCTTCTGGTTGAGGACAGCATTGAGTCCTTGTGCCACCCATGGTTTATTATTTGGGTAGCATTAGACAGTTTTGGGGCGGGGGGGGCACCATATCTACACAGAAATTAAGGTAATCTGTGAGACAGCAAGTCTCCCCCTCTAGATCCTCACCATGAGCTCCCAGCAGCACATCCCAGTTTGTGATGTTGAAACAGTCTCTCAGGGCCTCCTCTGCTTCAGGAGTCCATCTTCTGATGGAGCGAGTGGAGACACCCTGACTTTGGACCAGGGGGGTGTACTGGGGCTGTATGTACACCAGGTTGTGGTCTGATTTGACCAATGGGGGAAGGCCAACAGCCTTATAGCCATCTTTTACATTGGTGTACAGTAAATCAATTATCCTGTTTTTCCTGGTGGGACAATTGACAACCTGGTGAGAGTGGAATCCAAGGTGACATGATTAAAATCTCCAGATATTATTATGAGGGCTTCAGGATGTTGCAACTGAAGTTGTGTTGTGACAATGTGTATATTTTGACAGACAGCAGCTGGCTCCGCCCTTGGTGGGATGTAAACACAGATGGAGATCACGTGACTGAACTCTCGGGGAAGGTAGTAGGGACACAGGCTGACAGCCAACAGTTTTAGATCAAGGCAACGCGGCTCTACCTTGACAGTGACATGGCCGGGGTTACACCAACGGTTGTTAACGTAGATGATCAAACCGCCACCTCTGCTTTTTCCACATGCCTTCAGATCCCCATCAGCTCTGATTGTTGTAAATTTGTGCAGAGCAACGGTAGCATACGGTATGCTGTCAGTTAGCCATGTCTCCGTCAAGATGAACAAGCTGCACTCACGATATGTCCGCTGATTCTCCAACGCGGACATCTCATCCATCTTATTGTGTAGTGAGTTGAAGTTCTCTATGGTCATGGAGAACTTCAACCATGACCATGGCTAGGCCTGTTCGATTATCGGCAGGCCTAGCCTTTAGCTTAGCACTTAGCACTATTTGTGTTTGTGGGGTGATGATTGCTGTGTCATTCAGTCACTAATACTAATATCAATACTAAAATCGGCCCCTGCTGATGTTGGTGCCGATATAAAGTGCATCCTTAAATAGCACCACAAAATAAAGTGATATTTCTTATCAGCCACCCCTGAGGTCAGTATGCCTTATTTAATTCAGTTAATTTTGCTTTTGAAAAGTTTTCACACTTGCATAAAAACATATCTAGACTTCGGTTCATACAAGATTCTCAATCATCTTGGGATCACTTTGGTTTCACAATGTTTGCACAAAAAAATAAAAGCAATAATTACAGTAATTATTAGTTTTACAGTAACTAATTCAGTAGTTCTCATTTCTGGTCCTCAGTGCTTGCATTCCTTTTTCTTTTTTTCCCCATGTGTCTCTTCTCCAGAACACCAGATTCAGATGACTGCATTGGTTCCTCAGCATGCTAGCGGTTTCTAAGTGTGTGTTCAGTAAAGCAGAGAAACACATAAAACACACAAGACAGGTGGTCCTGTGGTACAGCACTGAAAACCATTGATCTAATTGTAACTTGAAAACTTAAAAACAATTATTCCAACTTTGCCTTAAAAGAAAAAAACTAAACAAAAAAACTAATGGTTCCCACGTTGAGAATAATATTACATAAGTTGCCCCCATGTTTGGATATGGACAGAAAAGCTGCTGATAGCTCTGCTAACTATAACTTTTAAATCATGAAACTTAATAAAGGGCAATGCACCATTAGTTACCACACCATGACTGTTTGTGTTTTTAGCAGCTGGAAATATTTCCAAACAGCTGATTTATCTTTCATGGAACTAAAGGGAATATTTTAGAAACCTTCCTTCAGCCAGCTGACAGCCAGTTCACAGCAACTGCAGTACCTTATGCACCATAAGGTTTGAGAAAAGACTAGTCGCTAACCATGTTTCCATCAACGTTTCTTATGTGCATTTTGAAGTATCACATTAGACAAGGTTGACAGAAAAAATTCAACATAACTTCCTCAATTTTACAAAAGACTTTTCACGCTCGCTTGAGATGGTTGAGCCTTGAGGAGATTTTAATATTACATTCAAGAAAGCTTCAAAGATCAAATTCATGCTTCAAAAACACATTTATTCTGCAGTTTTCACATACTTTGCCACAAATTCAACAAGCTGGTATTTAATTTTCTGTCTTGTTTTCATCTTTTCAGACCTTCAGTTCTTTCGCTATCCATGGTCTGACATATGGCATTTCCCAGTTGCTAGTGATAGAATGGGTTGTGATTGTTGTGTAGCTAAACATACCCTTAGACATCCGTCCAGTGGTTGTTATAGCAATGCTTTCTGCCTCTTTCTGGAATACTTACACATTTTTTGTGCCTTGTTTGTCACTCTGTTACACTGATAGTTCCAACTATGAACTCAAAATTCTGCCAAACAAATTTGATTTAAGTGTAGTAGGGCCATCTTCTATTAGCAACTTCTTCAGGCAAAGGCATTGTGACCGCATCTGCCAAGTGTTCACCAGATAGCCTGTACCTCAACGAGAAGTATTGTGATGGTTTAATATTGTGAGATCCCGTATGACGAGACCTTGTTGCAGGCCTACTACAAACACATTTCTTGTTGCCTCCTTGTCCAACAGCACTGAACATTCATACACAAATCCCTCCCATCTGTATAAGAGTATGCAAATAAAAAAAAGTACAAAACCCTGCATGTGTTACTTGTGCAGGAATGGCCCATATTCTATGGCACTTCTCCTGCTCTCAGCTTGCCGCTGTCTGCAGAAAATAACAAATAGTCTGAGCTTCTTCAGTGAGCAACATCCATTCTGGCATGAACCCAGTGTCCCTTGCTCCCTCACTCTGCCTTGCCTTCCCCTGCACACCCCAGCCCCATCCCTTCCATTCCCTCTATAAGGTGAAGAAGTACAAAGAAAGGGATCAGAGCTTTTCCGATTCTTCCCTGGTTATTAACCACCATTTGCTCCCTGGAAGGGCAGTCCCTCCCATTAACCCAACTGATGCTCTTTTCTCATGGAAATCAGCCTGCTGTTGCAGCCACCGCCATCGTTGCTGCTGCCGCCGCCGAAACCGCTGCAGCCTGCAGAGGTGCAAGGAATTGTGGGGGGGATTTGATGAGAAGAAGACCTCCCCCAGACTCTGAAACTGCTCTCTTAGTCGCTCTCTCTCTCATACGCATACATACGCATACATACTGGGCATACTGGGAAAAGAAAAATGCACATATCTCCCCAACAGAACTATGTGGTGTGCGTGTGCATGCTAACACAGAGGCAAACGTGAAACGTGCTGACTCCCAACCACAGGGGCATGGAAGTAATGTATAACAAGCCATGAAGTTAATGAGAAGAAGCTGACTCCACGCAGGCAGGAATACAAGATTTGGGAGAGCAGAAAAAAAATGGATATCATCCGGCATTTTATGACGACACGGAAAACATCGAAGGAGATGAAGACCCGCTTTATCCTTTTAATCCTCAGAGCAAACCCACCCACAAGACACGTCTGGAGATTAGGACTTCCAAGGGGACGGTCGAGATAGTTTTCACCTATTAAATTCACAAAGTCACACTTAAACTTTTAAAACACACACACAAAACCACATCCATCTGTCGGCGCCTCGGAAACCACCACAACAACAAGTGCTACCTCACAAAACGCGCCAAAACGCTCGAAGAAAAGAAGTCTCCAAAATCCCTGCGGGGCATATCCATCACCAACGTTTTGGTGGTTGTGGTGAGAGAGGGGCAAACGTCAACACATGGGTCTCAACTTGCACCGAAACCAGCAGAAACAAAGCCATTGTCTCGTGACAAACTCACTTCCATTTCCTTATTATGTAGCCAGAGGCTTTGATGGTAGGCTGAGAGCTGCAGGGAGGAAGAGAGGATGAGTTGGATTTTAAATTATATTCCGATCTGAAAATGTACCTTAAATGGTGGCACTAAATGTTTCTCTTATTGGAGACTCCTTTAAGGATCATACTGCTGATTTTTGAAAACACCAAATGCAAAAACCACTGCATCCACCTTGCAACTTGTTACTCAATCATCTGTCAAAGTAATTCAATACAGTTTGATACCATCAGTTGATGGATTCCCAACCTGCTGGTTCCAGTTTTTACAAGGGATGCGCTGATCCACTTTTTTCATTTCCAACACGGATGTAAATATCAGAGGTTTAGTATCGGCCAATACCGATCCAATACAGAAAAACAGTGCTGAATTGGCCTTAAAAGTTATTAGTTTTTTTAAACACAGTCATAAATGTACTGAATTACAAATTTCTTTCAGAACTCTGCACCAGTGCAGCTCACTTGCATACACCAACAGAAACACAAGCTTGGTCAAACATGCAAAAAAACACAACTTTAATTTGTTCAGTCAGTGCCATTAGGAGTACAACGGCCAATGTAAATAACAGAAAAATGTAAACTGGCAAAAACCATAGATTGACAATCTTGGTCAAACGTGTAAAAAAAAATAGACTGCAACAAACCTTTCAAGTGGTTCAGAAAGTGCAATAAAAAAAATTACATAAACAAAACGACAGAAACAAGAAATAAAATGAATTCTCTGAAGTTTCCGTAAACAAAGCTGTCCTTCAAAAAAGGTCAAAAGACTGAAGACTTTTGGTAAAAAGAGAGAAAAGAGAAAAACAATAAATCATGCAAAAGGAAATGATTGAGCTTTTTAATTTATCGATTAATTTATTTATTGCTTATTGTACTTTTTTTGCCATTTTATTCAACTCAAAAAAAAGGAAAATCAAAGTAAACACTGTTGATAAATGAGTTTATAGCTAAAGATGGTAAAAGTTCTTTGTTTTGATATAATTAATAAATTTTAGAAAATAAAAAAATTAAGTCTGATCACTAGTGTCTGGCCAAACGATCACCAAATGAAAACCTATCCGATTCTGATTTCTGGCCCAGCCACAGCAGAATCTCTAAATGCTAAGGTGTGAAAAACTTTAACACAGTTAAAGTGTCTTTCCATAAAATTTTCATTGTTGCACTTCATTTCTTTATTTTAAATATTAAATAAATACATAAATCACCATCAGGTGAATAACTTTTAAATTAATACTTTAAAAAAAAAAGAAAAAGTGCATTCTTCCCCATTAAAAATAAAGCATATACCATGTACACATTTTATTTGTTTTAAACTATTGTGCTTCAGAAAATAAAATACTTTCCAACTAGGCAATAACTATCCAAATCTTAATTCATAATCAAATTAATATATTTAGTTTGTGTTTTGCAACACAAATATTAAGTATGACCTCTCAAGTTGAATCAAAGCATCACTTTTAAAGCAGATCTAAAGTTTTTGTAGATTTTTTTTTTTTTTTTACGATTATACATGATCAAATGAGAAATGTATAAAGCAACAGAGTGTTAAAACAATCCACGTTTGGGTGTGTGAGGGGCAGGTCTGTTTTCCTGTACAATCCCAGGATGTGTGAATGCAGCTGATGTCATGAAAACACCATAACCCAAAGTTCAGAGCGAGTTCATGCTGTTTGGCTCGATGAGGAAAACGAACAACAGTAATCTTCTAATGAACTACAGAAAACATCCTAGCAGCAAAACTGGGGAGGGGGGGAAAACTCGCAGAGAGGAACAGCGCAGCGCAGAACAGCAGCTTCTTTAAACTTCAACTCTTTCTGCTCGTTTTCACACTTAAGTGGCAACAAAGCCTGAGGCAAAAGCAGCTATCAGTAACAAGTGCACAAGCTGGGTCCACACATTATGAACCCAACAACCCCTTCCTCCCCCCACCCCCTCTTTTTTTTTTTTTAGAAGGCTCCTGCTTGTTGTTTACTCTCTTGCAAGGCGAAAGATTCTTTTCGAAAAATCCGATCAGGAGGCACAAACCACAGCGAACGGTTTGTTTCGGAGACAATAACATTAATATTAAATGTGAAAATAACAAAGAATGCATGTTGCGGGCCGCTTGAGTCAGAGTGCAACTTTCAGCCAAGTTTTCTCCTCTGGACTAAAGCAACACAAACAACAGGACGTTCAGTCCGCCCCCCTCCTCCTGTCCTCTGCAGCGCCAGGCATGCCACACTTCAGAATTATTCCCAAACTGGTTCCGACTCACCGAAATCACCCCAAAAAAATTTAAAAAATTTTTTTAAAAACTCAACGAAACGTGCAACTGCACCGTAGTTTCATGGAACACAATCAGCGTCAGAGTTTATCAAACTCGGCAGACTGATTTTAGGCTGCCAAAAAAAAAACTGCGAAACGAGTGTTTAGGGAATCGGATCATGCGGGCCGTCCGCAAGGGTCCTCCTGCACGTCAGTCAGCACAAGTTCACCTACAGCCCGGAAAGTTGCCTCAAAGCCCGCACGTGCACGCGTGAAGACGGTCATCTACTTTACAGTAGAAGGAGAAAGAGGGAAAAAATGAAGCAAGTTTACTCACCGAAAACTTTCCAGCACCGCATTAGTCAAATTCACATGGAGTCCCGGTGAGCTTCAGCTTCCATTTCTGCCCCCCTCCCACCCACTCTCCACCTCCGGTCCGGAGTACAGTCCAGCCGCAGCGGTTCCTACGTCCCACCGCTCCCACGCTTCCCGTTTTCTCCCGTTTGATCCGCGCGGCGGAGACTTTTATTATCCGCTACTGGGTCTGCTCTGTATCCGAGGCCCGAGAGTATGCCTGGCTCTGCCTCTCAGGCTGCTGCGGAGTTATGGGGCGGCATTGTGAGAGTGTGACGTCAGGCCACTTTCACAAACTTTTTTTTTTTTTTTTTTTTTTTGGAACCAGTCACAGCAGCATGTATTTACTGGTGTTTTCAGCTGCCAGTCCTCCCCGCTGCAATTTGTGACCCAGTTTAAACACCTGCAGCTGAGCTTCTTCCACAACCTTGCACCTTCTCATCTGCTAAACAACAATACTTTTGCTCCTTCATTTTTTTCCTAATATTTTTTCCTAATATTGAAAGCTATTGATATTTTTTAAACAATTGATTGGTCTCAATTGCTTTCAGGAGAAGATATTTCAAATTCTAAGTTGGAAAAAAACAGACTTTAACGCCCTAATGTTGAAACATCGAAACCGTAGAGTCACCAATCCCAACGCGAAAAATTCAAAATGGCTCCCGCTCATTTAACACATAGTTAGTGCAGCAGTAATAAACAGGCTTATTTGCAATGCTTTTCGGAGAAAGAATAGTTTTATTAGTCACAAACTTAATAATACACAACATATGTCAATGAGCACATTCCTGTACAGCCTGAACATATAAAACATAGAAAAATACGTGCTTATTAGATAGTTTTGCTAATAGCAATTAGCCTGGTCGCTTAGCCAATCCCTGGTTTACAGATTTAAGAGTTTTTATCCACAGAATAATAAATTAAAATGTGTGTATTTTAAAAAGTTTGATTTGCTTTTTAGATTTAAAAAGTAAAGTAAAACTAGTGGAAAACACAAACAAAAAACTGGCCCATCTTTTGACAACTTCTATAATTTAACTTGCATTAACAAAAGGTTCACCCTGTGACCTCAATGCTGATGTATGGTAGGGATGAACATTTCACATTTTCAAAACTTGTTTGTTTTGTAAATTTTTGTTAAATAAAGAATGACATTTGAAAATGAAAATAAATGTAACACTTTTCCATGTCCAAACCTATTTGTCTTTAGTTTATGTTTGTTTTGACCTGAAATCAAATTTGGGGTGTTACATAATTCCACAAAAGATAGAGAAAACAGCCTATGTTTTCAATAAATATTTTATGTTTCAAAATATTTTATTTTTATTATTATTGTTATTCGTTTCTTATGAGAAAATTAATACAAAAAAGTATACAAATCCAAAAGCAAGCAACTTCCAAAATATTTAAAAAGACATTTAGATTTTTGGGGTCTTAAGAAGATTGTGTGTGTGTTTTTTTTTTGTTTGTTTGTTTTGTTTTTGTTTTTTGTTTGTTTTTTGGAGGGGATTCTAATAATTTATTATTCTCAGATATATTATCTAATTAATGTCTTCTTAAAGGCTGTTCTAACAAAACTGTTAAAACGTGACTGCTAAAACATGTTAAAACAAAACTAGTTTGTTTAGTTTTTTTATCCATCATATTTGTTATAACTCCCCTTCCCTCCCCCCCACAACAAAACAAATTGAATGCACACAGGCCTCGGCTAAATTTAAGTAAATACAACTGAAAGTTTTAGTTTTCTTTATTATTTTCTGGCACTCTGCAACTAAATTATAAATTATACTAAATCATGTAAGCAGTATAATTTACAAGAAGAAACGTTTGTAGTAGTTAATTTTGTAATTAAATTATTTTATTCAAGCAATTTTACTCTATAATTTTATTACTTTAAAAAATGAGCTTATGACTTTATAGTTATTTTTATTGTATTTTATTATAATATCAACAATATATTATTATTATTATTATTATTATTATTATTATTATTATTATTATTATTATTATTATTATTATTATTATTAACTAAAAACAACATGGTGTTTCCGTCCCCTGTGTTCCAGCAGAGGTGGTCTCTCCCGCCTCATATAAGGGCTATATGATTTTCGGGTTTGTGGGGGTGAGGGTCAGCGGAGGGAAGGTGAGGGAGGGGAGGAGAGGGGTGAAAGGATTACTTCCAGGGCACATCAGCTCGTTTCCTCACCGACAGCGACCCCCACACATTCTCTCAGCCATGCACACCTCTGCCCCCCCGCACCTCCGATCCCGTAGGGCGAATATGTTTATGCGGAGACAGAACAGGGAGGTGGGAACAGCGGGAAGCTTCAGTCAGGCTGCATTCAAGTTCTGCTCAAATTTAAAAATAAGAATTTCTTTAAAAAATCCCGAGTTATTTTATTTTTATCATTGTATATCGTCTTTGTAAATAAATGTTCTGTTAAGAATTTTTTTTATTTTTTATCTCAGGTTTTAATTTATTTGCATTCTTAAGTAAAAATGGTTTGAATCTTCATGGATCCTGGTTTTATGTTGCTTTTGTCCTTAAATAAACTTGACTTTAAATATGCAATTTCTCAGGTGGTTCACCTTGAAATATAAAACGCCTACAAATGACGCAAACATTCACTCATAACTTTGCATCACACACGTTTTCCGAAAGTCGCTCAAACTTAAAATGCAGATTTCCGACCGCACACGAACGCAACAGAGCGGGGTTGTATGGCTGTTGTTCTGTGTAGAGACCAGCGGTTTACCTGGGAGAACATAGACAGACCCCAGGTTCTACCTTTTGTTTGTAACTCCCAAACCGGAGGGAAAATGGAGAGAAAACATTAAACTTTTTTTTTTTTCATGTTTTTTCGTCAATCTTCTGTTTTGGAGCCACCTGAAGCGGCTGTCTTATTTGTGGACATCGGCATGCAGAAAACCCGCAATTTGTTTTGACTTTTAAATGGTCACGTGTCAGGTAACGTTTTTGTTTCACCGCAGGCCAAGAAATGATAACTAATAGTTAAAAGTAAGTGGGAAAAGTTTGGTTTTAAGATGTTTTCCTCCGGGGGGAAAAATACGTCATTAAAAGGATGAAAAATACATTCAAATAAGACAGAGATGTTCTAGATTTATTGAATTGTATTTTATTTTAATTTCAGGACTCATACATATTTCAGCATTATTTGTTTGTCTTTAGATAACTGTCAATTAAAAATCTGCCTTATAGTAAAGAAATAAAGGAAGTAAGGGAGAAAGAAACAAAAAAAGAAAGCAACAAAGGGAGATAGAAATCTCTCCTTGATTGCAGTAGTTTTTAAAATTTGAAAATAAATTAACTTGACCCCTAATTTATTTTCATTTGTTAATTTTCTTTCAGTTATTTGGACAACAGAAAATAGGAAAATGACCAACCACTCATCAAGCAGAAAATGTGATAAAATGCTTGAAGCTGATTGTACTCACCTTTTGTTCTGCTTGTTCCACATCACTGCATATCGAGTATAGGCTGCAGGTCTATTTCATATAGTACCTCAGATAATCACATAAACAAATGAAGAACAAAACAGTTAAAATTTAGATCTTGGTTTAGTGTGAATATACCTTTGTTCAATAGTATTTTAAAGATAAATTATCCTCAAGATAAACAATATATTGATAATAAGATGACATCAAATGTTTGAAGACATCTAACTTGAGGCCTGCTCAATAGTTTAGATAATAATAAATGAAGTTAGTTCTTGTTCAATTTGATCAGTCCTCCTAATAAGTTATTATCTCATTAATATGTCTTCATGTATCCTGAAAATATTCTGGGTTTTTTTTTATGTTCAGCCAAATTGTCATCTTATGAAGAGATATTTTCCGCACCACAGTAACAGTTCTAGTCTAGACAGAATTATTTAATTTAAAAAAGAAAAAGTTGAGAGACGTACTAGAAAACAGACAGAAGGATTCTGATGTTTTATGTCTTAAAAAAAACAAAAAACTTTATGATTATAACCTGAACAACTTAAAGCAATTTGACACACTGAAAACTCAGGTTCCATTTTTGTCTCGAAAGAAACTCTCAAACTGGTTGATCTTTATTATTATTATTATTATTATTATTATTATTATTATTATTATTATTATTATTATTATTATTATTATTATTTCAGTTGTGCTATTTCTGTCTCAATTAGCTAACGGTTAAAAACAAGTGCTTTGAACAGAAGGTCTGTGCTGTTTTCAGTGCAGAAATTTGGAACTAGCTGTAAATCCTGACTGGTCCTGTATGAGAATAATGATCAGTTTGATTGCAAAAAAAAAAAGAAAAAAGTAACAACTAATTGATTTTTTAAAAATGTCTTCCTCATCTGTGGTAATGAATCATAATTTGGCATTTTTCATGAATATATCTGACTGGATTGATGTCAGAGAGCACCTCTGGTGTTTCCCTACATTTTGGGGGACATGTGCTCAAGTCTGTTAGATATAATAATAATAATAATAATAATAATAATAATAATAATAATAATAATAATAATAATAATAATAATTACAATTTCAGAAGGGCACATTTTTGTCTGGAGGAAAAGGGGGAAGACGCTCTAGCACCACCTAGTGTCTGTCTGTGCCTGACCCTGCTGACTGAAGTTACCCTGGGTTCAGACATCACCTAGCTGGTTGTTAAACGCTCTGAATGAACAGAGTGGTGGAAACGTAATGATGTCCACACCAGAGTCCAGAACTACGTCATCTGGCAGCAAACTCTGGGGGCTCACCTGAAGAGGGCGCTATGAATGCTGAAACTGAATCCAAAGGTGATTCTGCAAAGGAAGGAAGGTGAGAAGAAATGCCGAATAAGAATGGAAGGAAGGAAGGAAAGAGGGAGAGAAGGAAGTGTGAGAGAGAAGTTGGGTTGTGTGTTCCACTGATGTTTTTTTTCCCTCCAGTCGTCTCCCTAGTCTCTCTAGCCGTCTTTAGTCTTGCTCTCCTTGCAGCTCCAGCGATGCCACAGCCCTAAACGGAAGATGAACATAAACGGATAAAGAGAGGGACTGATGGCTTAAAGATGGATGACGTGAAACCATTTCCAGCACTGAGACGGAGAGACCTCTTTGATGAGCCCGTTGTTTATGTGGATGGCGGCGCGGCTGGTTGGTGTTCCAGTCGCAGCTCGGTGGTCTGAGTGATTCTTAACTACATAGCCCAATGCCACATCCCCACTTCCTTTCTCCGTGTCTTTCGTGTCCCCAAACCTTCCCGGAAAAGTTCTCAGATGCACAAACATCCCAAACGCAGGAGCGGCAGCCATGTTTCTGCATATTTCATCTCCCGTACGCCTCATCATGGTCTGATTGGAGCCACAGTGACAAACAGGAAGCCCCTCTCTTTTCAGAGGCTCTGATGAGGAGACAAAATGAAACTAAACGAAGCATCAGGCGTGGAGCAACTCTGCCATGTCAGTTCATCTCTACTTCAGGTTCAGCAACATCAAACATCACTCTGATTGTCAAACACAACATAATCATCTAGAGCACAATAGCAATTAGTAAGAGGGACAGTTTGTTCACATCTGGAGTGCATTTCCTCACCACCAGATTGCCCAGCAGTCCCGTCTTTCTGTTTCTGTGGCGGTGGAAGTAACCATGTGTATGTTTTTATGGGCTTTGTTTAAAGCAGACGGGCGGTTTACATTAGCAGAGATGCGGGCGATAAACAGATTGGAAGAGAAACTGTCAGGACACAAAGAGAGATGTAGCATCTTTCTGTCCTGCTGCACCGACGACCTGTCTGGATTCAAACAGGTTACAAAGTGACTCTTAATTTCATCATTACATCATTAATTACGTGGTTGGACCCTGTGTTATGTTCTGAACAGCTTTCATTCTTCAAGGCATACACTTAACAAGGTGTCGGAGACATTCCTCAGAGATTTCTCCTTCAGCTGAAAGAGAGGTAACGTTTTTCTAATCTGTCTCAAGGTTTGGCCTTCATGTGTGCAGAGATGGTGTCCTACATAATGTGGTTGTAATGCACGGTTATTGTGACTTTTGGTAATCCTCAGAAACGCTCAGCAAATTGTCCACCAACCAGCTCACACAAAGTTCCTAGAAGATGTTGTCTTTGTTTTTATGTAAAGAGGCAGCATAACATCAACTTTTTTGAGCTGTACATTGTCTTATAATGTTATTCCTTCATCAAAAAAATATCAGCAGTGTTGCCTTGATTCTCTGAATCATGTTTGAGAAATCCCTTAATCTCCAATGGCAGCTGTGCAAAAAAAAGAAAGCCTGGTGGGACCAGGTTGATGCTCCTCAGAGCAACAGTTTCCAAGCTTCTGAGCTTCTGTCTCACAGAGCAGCCCTGCCCCCTCTCAGCTCCTTCAGACTAGCCAGGAACAATTAGCAAACACCTGGGGGAACTGCATGTCTGCTGAGTTCACTGTGTGAGCTACTTCTTAGTACAATGTTTGTAAAAAATGTCAAAGGGTTAGTAGAGGAGCTACTTCCTGAAGGCAGAGTTTCAGAAAGAGAAAGAGTTTGTAAAAAGCCAAAGCCCCATTTTCAAGGTGTTAAATTACAAAGTAAATTTTCTTTTAAGTCATATTGGATTTACACAGCATTTTTAGGCTTGATTGTGCTATAAAATAGCATTACCAGCATTAATACATAATTTTACCCTGTGGATGTGGTGGGAAGAAGGAACTGTGAATTGTGGGTGATTTGCCACAGGATGTTTTAAACCACCTGGCTTTATATGAGAATAGAACAGAAACATACTTTATTGTCCCACTTTGGAGAAGTTCAGATGCACCAGCAGTGTGTTAAAGGTAAATAGAAGCATACATATTCAGATTAAGGAAAGAAATTTAAAAATCAGAAAAGTAAGAACAGACTGTACACTAAGGGCAAATTTACAACATAAGAAAAATAATACTGTAAAAAGAATAGCATACAATGTCAAATAAAATGTGCAAGTGAGTCAGTGGCATTCCCTGAACATTTTCACAGAGATTAGGCTGGTAAAGACTAGAATTTTTTTTATCAATATTAAGAAATTATTGACTTAAATAGCTCCTATATCTTGCAGTAAAGTTACTCGCAAGTTAGTTTTGTCTTATTTTAATTATGCTAAGATATTTGCACCAGAAACTAGACTAAAAATAATTTTACAAATTGTGTTTTGCAGTGTACGACGTTAGAATTAAAAATGCAAGTTAACAATATTTATAATATATTAGCTGATTACTATTGCACTCCAAATGACAGCAGGGATGTTATTTGAAATGAAGTAGTTATAAAGTCTCACAGCTGCTGGAGGGGAAGGGTCTGTGATGACGCTCCTTTGAGCACCCTGGATGCAGCAGTCCATTTCTGGGGGAGGAGGGATGACTGTATGGTTTATAAGACATTCAGATATGATGAGTTATAAAATGGATTTTTGCAACATTTGATCAAACAGTTTGGCAGTAATGGCGTTTCAGATGGAAAGCCTCTCTGCTGTGAGTCGATTAGGTTTTCCACATAAATATCAATCTAACTTCTATGTTTTTATTCTGTCTGTTGATAAGATACTGACTGCTCAGAATCCTCCCACCAACCATATCAGTGAGACTCAAACAGAAATGTTTCAGGACATGTGACCGCTGCTCAGATGACGCTTGACTTTAAGGTCTCCTTTCCTCTGACCGTGATGTAACCCCCGGGCAGCTGGCCTGTGATAAACCCTGTGTAGATGCAGGGGGGATGGGGGGGCGGGGGGGGGTCTATCTGAGCTGAATTTTCTGGAGTTTTCTGTGACGAGGTGAGGGTATCGCACTAAAGACAGCTGATGTGAGCAGCCTGCAGCAGGTTGATAAGGTGAAGGGTGGAGCCGAGTCCGGTCTGGTGAAACAGCAGAGTCATGAAGTAACGCCACAGGGGGATGAGGAGAGGGGGGGCTAAAAATAACAGCAGACAGCAGACATGACTCTGCCTCTTGTGGTCACCTTTTGAACAGATTGAAACTGGAACAGTTAAGGATTCTGGGATGATGACGTTGATGATTTACAGTTGCTTTCATATGAAATTGCAATAAAACCCATTTATGATTGTGGTAATAATGTGACTCACATTACGGTAAAAAGGTTGTCAAAGCGCTTGACAACCTTTTTAATAGAGGAGTGATGTTGTGATGATTTCCTGGACGTGGAGTTTCAGAATGAGCAGGAGTTTTTAAAAGAGACAGAGGGCCAAGTTCAAGTTGTAAAATTACAAAGTCAAAGTTCTCTTATGTCATATTTGATACATATGTAGTTTATTTTTTTTATAACAACAGAAGGTAACTTGATTGTGTTATAATATGACATTATGTGCCTGGAAAATACATAATTCTGCCCCTTTAATAATACACAGGAGTGGCTGTTAGAGGTAGAAATTAGGTGAGATTTCAGGACAGAAAATAACAACAAACTGTAAAGTTAGGTAGGAATTTAAATTAGCTCCACTGAATCCATAAAGGCTATCTTTGATCATTCTACGCTTCATCTGTTGGTCAGATGAACCATTATTACACAGTTTGATTGTATTTTTACATGTATTTCATACCTGCTGATATTGTGCAGGTTATGAACTGTTGAATCTGGCAGATATGTTTTTGACTTGAGCTAGAAGATATTATTTGTTGTGAAAGTAACTTATTAACTGAGTAATCATATCAGTTAGCTTGAATTTAATGCCAACATTGGCGACAAGGTACAATTTAAACATTTGAATTGGTCATTAAAATGATAAGGAAGCGCTTCACTTCCAAGAACTGGGAATTAATTTAGAAGCATTATCTTGTTTAAATGAGAAAAGGTTCTTGTTTTAACGAGATTTTAAAAATTTGTTGTAACAAGAAAGTTTCTTGTTTTTTAACAGGCTTGCGTCTTGATATTACAAGTTTTTCCCGTTGTAATAACAGTATCTTGTTCAAACGAGATTCGAAACTCATTGAAACGAGAAGTTTCTTATTTATAACAATTTGAGAATAACTCATTATAAAAAGAAAATGTCTCGTTTCAGCAATATACGTTCTTGTTGGAACAAGAAAACTTCTCACTTTTAAGACTAGGTTTCTTGTTTTAATGAGATAGAAAATTCATCTTCTTGCAACAACAACCTTTACACTTTAGGAGCTTTTGAATCTCATTTTAAGAAGAAATTTAATCATTGAAACAAGCTACTGCTCATGAATCTATTTCCAAGCTCTGGCACTACTTCGGTAGAATTTAATTAATTTGCTTCATGGCTTTTTATGTAATTTGACGCATAATTAAAAACACTGATCAAAATCTAGCAATTTCAAATATATGCAAATTGTTAGTCAGTTGCAAAGCTAAATATGTGCAAGTTTGGTGTGGAACAATTTTTTATGACAAAAACGGTTTAATCCAGGTGTGTCCAAACTTTTTGACGTGTGCCAAAATTGTTGTGTAAAAACGAAAAAATATATATATCATATATATATATATAGTCAAAGTAATAATTACTAATACTAATTATAGTAATAATTACTATACTGAAAGTCAGTAATAATTTGTTCATTTGCACCTCTGCTATAAATTTGTGTCAGTCTTGAACTGCAGTTGGAGCCACAGAACTCAATCCAAGAACCACAAGTGGACCCCGAGCCACACTTTGGACCCCTCTGGTTTCATTTGTAAAAAGCCCTTCAGTTGGTCTTCTCTTCAATACACAAATTATCTTTTAAAAAAATCCTTAAAATTTGGTGTTTGAATTCATTTTTGTGATTATTTTCAAGAAAGCTCATCTCTTCTTGCTCTGTCATTTAAGCTTCAGAAACTCAATTTTTGTACCAAAAATCAGAAAAGGACATAGTATGTTTTTTTGGGGGGGGGTTTTCTGATGAAAGTATGAAATGACAGTGTTGAGTTTAACCGAAAGCCAGCTTGTCAGTCACCACACAGAAAGGTTTCGGCTGGCTTGTTACAGGCCACTGTGAGGGCCTGTTACCCTGCACCAACAGCAACCAGGTTAACACTCACAGCAGAAAACCAGGGGCAGCAGAAGTGATATACTTGTGTGTGTGTGTGTGTGTGTGTGTGTGTGTGTGTGTGTGCGTGCGTGCGTGCGTGCGTGTGCACATTTCCTAATGAGCTGCAAACGTCTTCCTCTGCTGCCACACAAGGTGAGGTGTTGCGTATGAGGAACTTAAAGCGTCAAAAAGGGAAATGAAATTGTCAGAACACCAAGCAGTGAGTCAAGAGACGCAGAAACGGATACTGTAGGAGAACATTTTCCGCCTTTAATTTAATTGTTTCTATCCAGAAAAAAAAAAAAAAACAAACAAAAAAAAACAAAGAAACATACCGGCCTGAAAGAAAGCGTCTCTCATGCCGACTCTCTTTTGCATACTGGGGTTGTGAGTTGTGGTTCGCTGCATTGTTATCATTGCTGTCATCGCTAACAATGAAAAACAGTGTGTGTTCAGGCGATGGGGGAGGAGCAGACACACACACACACACACAACGACACAGGAAAAGAAGGAAAGAGCAGCCAGCTGTCGGGCGTCAGAGAAAAAAAGAAGAGTGAAAAAAAAATGTGTGTGATTGAGTACAAAAGGAGAGTATGTTGGAGTGAACTGGCTGAGCTGGAGGATGTAGAGGGATTAGGAAAAGTCTGTAGGACTCTAAAGGAAAATGCTACTCTTCGTTGTTTCACCTCCTGTTGTTATAAGTTTGTGACATCTTAACAAGATGTCTCTTCTCCTCTCTGATTCGGAGTAAATTACCAGCAACAAATTGTGTGTAGATCACAGGGCTTGTGTTGCCCAGCCTCTCAGCAGCGGATAATGAGCTCCTTAATGTGACATATTTAACCAATTATCAGTTGGTTCAAGACAAACATGGCAGGCTGGCAGAGAGTCCACACGTCTGAAATCAAAGTTTCACGACCGCACCCCTTAAGGCCATATGTTGCCATGCCTTCCCCGCTCCATGAGTCTGGCCATGTTGAGCACACATGTGAAGATCTATTGATGACCAAATAATGACAGCGTTCTGGAAGTACTGCCCTTCAGCCCACTCAAGTCCTTGTCGCTCAACTGATCGACTCCATCTGATTCTGGAGAGGAATCTGGTTTGACGAAATCAGATGCATTTTCTTCTTTTCTTTCTCACTATTGAACCTTTTGCTGAAATCAGAAGATGAGGATAGAAAACTTCAGAGGTTTATTGTGTTCATCGTACATAATCAGTCTCAAACATCCCTCACTTATACCCACTTATCCTTGCAGGTATAGTGCTTACCTCCAGCAGTCATTGGGCTAGATAGGTCGGCAGTCCATCAACACACTTTCACACCCAGAGACAAGTTAGAGAGTCCAGTTACCCAACAGTCATGTTTTTGGACAGTGAAGGGAAGTGAAGGTACCCAGAGAGAACCCACATATCCACAGGGAGAACATGCAAAACCATGCAGGATTTGTACACAGGATGTTCTTCCAGCTAGTGCAGCTCGATAAATTAAAGGAAAATAAACGTGCTTGACGGAAGCACTGCAATTTCGGAAAGAATTATGATTTTCAACAAAAGCTGTTATGCTAGGAAGAGATGGTTTTTCAGCACTTTTTTCATATCGTACCAGTCACGTGAAGACGCCAAAGAAGACAACAGGAAGTTTATACTTTTCAGGCCCTTTTATATGGAATAGATTTTAGCACCTTTGGATGTCCACATAGGCTAGGTGGTCTTAATCATTGATATTTTAGGCTTCTGCTTGTGTTGCATGTCTGAAGGGGTAGAGGTTATTGATCACTACTACAAAGACAACTTGGAAGAGAAAATAAACTAAAATGCTTTCTATGTCTTCAATATCGATCCACCAGGCCTGATTTGACCAATATAAAACAAAATTAGTTTTGACCATTGCCCTCAGTCCAGCTGAATAAAACAACAGCCACAAATATATTAACAAAACATCAACTTTTAGAATGCTTTTCTTTCTCACTTTTATTCTCTATTAAATAATTGTTGCATTTGTTTAGCATAAATGCTATGCTAGCTCCAGGAGAAGGCAGCTTGATAAATTTGACTAGCAGCCAGGAGGATGACAATACGTAAATGAACGTTTAAATAAATTATATTAAGTTGTGTTTTATCACAATGATTAATGAATAGATTTGATAAGAAAAGCTGCTGAAAACATTCTGATTTAAAAAATGTATTAGATTCAATTTCTGTATTTTTGTTATTTTCCCCCCTCTCACTTTGCTAGTTTTCTGAAGCCCCCCTAGCGCCCTCTAGTGCCGTGGCACTCACTTTAAAAACCTCTGCTTCACATAGTAATCTTTTCTAATTTCTATCTCTTAACTTTGCGAATGTATCTGCAATTCTAGATACATATGTAAGTAGTATATATATATATATATATACTACTTACATAAATTATTGTGGTGATATTTATTGTTCATTTAAATGCATCAAATACAATAGAATGTGAATTGGTTCATTCTAATCTTAAAAGTCTTTTTTTTCATTAGCTGTAAACAGAAAATAATCATAAAGCTGTGAGTAAATGTCACTGACACTGGAGGAAAAGTCAAATCCAGCTGTCTGCAGAATTCAACTAGTCCAAAACATCACATGCCTACCCCGCTCCATGTATAAAAGATAACAACACTGGTACTGTCAAGGTCCTTCTGACCAGAGTGGATTTTCCAGCAGCTGCACTTTTGTGGTGCATTCAAGTACATCAACACTGGATTGTCTAAATATCAAAGCAACAAATAGTATTTTATTCTTTCTACCCTTTGGCTGTAAACCTCTGAACTCATCTGTTTGCTTTAGAGCTCAGAATATTCTGATTTAGAATATCTGAAAGCCACTTGATTTCCACTGGAACACTGAAAAGTTTAAAACCTCACAGATTTATTTGATTTATACTGTTTTATCAAATTTAAATCATGGAGCAAATTTTAATATCAAGGAAAGATAAAATGAATGAATACAAGAGGCATCAGGCATCTGTGAAAAAGTAATTATTCCCATTTGTTAAATTCTGTATTAATATTTCTATTAAGGTTTCCTTCAATGTCAATTGTCACAGCCAGCGCAAATTACTGCTTCATCTATGGAATCAAGAATTCATTAAACAAGAACCTGTCATGACACGAAGCAGGCTAAAATGTCTCAGAAATCATGCCCCAATCAAAAGAATGATATAGAACAAATGAGTCATTGACATCTATCTGCCAAGATTTAGCTGTCAACTTTGAATTTTGTCAAGTGAGTCATTATCCACAAATGGTGGTTAAGGCTTCACCACCATAACGCTCCATAACCTAATCAACAACTCTGACAGTGCTACGCTAACACAATATGGAGAAAAGAAAATGATTCTCATCATTGTCCACAACAGTCAACATGGTGGTGGATGTTTGATGGGTCTGGGGCTGAATTTAAAAAGAATTGTTTTGGAGAGCCCTTGTCAAAGAGCAGAAGTCTGCTTGAAAAGCTGTGGCATGACCTGAAGCAGGTCATTCATGCTTGAACACCTTCCAATGTATTATGACAAACAGTTACCTTCAAGATGTAATAACCATTTATTAGATTTAGGGCCCAATTATCTATACACATGTAACTTAGATAGCTTCTTTTCTTTAATAAATAAAATAATTACTTTAAATCTGTATTTTATTCATTCTGGTTACCTTTGTCTATTATTAAAATAGGTTTGATGTTTAAATAAAATTATTAAATGCAACTAAAAAGCTAAACGTATTTATTTCCATTTAGAAATAGACTTGGAATCGAATTGAATTGAGTGAAATAAATTTTTTCCCGCTATCTGTTCTGGTGTCTACCAGGCGGTGGCAGCACTGAGCTGAACCCTAGTTTGCCAGCTGTCAGTGAACTGCAGAACAAGCAGCGTTAGCGCAATGAACCGCAATGGCGGTCAGATTCCAAGCAGGCGATCCTTTCAGAGGAAAACTTGGATTTCTTTTTCTTCTCCTTCATGCCTGTCTGAGTACTGGTGAAGAACTTAAGTGGGATGAAAATGGCTACGTCCTCTACTGCCCCTGCATGGGTAACTCTTTATTCACAGCCTCATAACTGTTTTCTGCTGCTGAAATTGAACTTTTCATATTCAGAAGTTCAGAGGTTGGAACCATAGGGGTGTAAAAGTTTGGTTAGTGATTCTAGAAGCTGTGTCTTCATCCAGTGGTTTCTAAATACCTCCAGTCTGGACGCGTTTCCAGGACCCGGCTAAAAGCTGTTCGCAATGATGGAGGAATGACGGGTTATGTTGAGCAGCGGCTGCTTGGAGCTGAGAAACCTCCTGCTCTTCTCCTTCAGGTCGCTTCGGGAACCAGGCGGACCACTTCCTGGGATCTCTCGCCTTCGCCAAGATGTTGAACCGAACCTTAGCGGTCCCTCCCTGGATAGTGTACCGCCACCACACCCCGCCTTACACCAATGTAAGAACTCCTGGAGTGTTACACCTTGGATTAGGGAAGAACAAACTTCCTGTTCAAAGGTCAAGTAAGGCTTCTAGAGCAGATCAAAAGTCTTCTCCCTTCTGAGCTTTTGCATCCAGATCACTTTATTTCTAAAGCTTGACTACCTGCCTTAATAAAATTCTTCTTACACATAAAAATAAAAAAAATTGTTCTGTAATTTCAGAGACAACTCCAACTACTTTCATACGTTTTGTGTGAAATGGGCTCAACTGATTGGAAATGAGCTCCATCTTAAACTACAGACCAAATGAAATCTTCAATCATGGTATCAGTAGATGTGCAGCTTGTTGTCATTCTTTAATTTCATTCTCAAAAATCCTTTCAATCCATGTTAATGCAAAGCCTCTCATATACTGGTCACATAGCTTAAGTGATGATGGCTTTAGTCTAACTTTAATCTCATCCAGTCAACTATTTTAAAAATATTTTTAGGTTCAATTGTGATTTCTTTTGTAAGTCTGGGCAATATGGCTCAAAAATAAAATTTCTCTAAAATCTCTGATGGGACCAAAGTCATGCCATGCGGCTAAAATATAAAGTCTGAAGTGGCGTAATGCTCCTTTTCCCTTTTCTCCTTTTCATCAGGTTCATGTTCCATACCGGGAGTTCTTCCAGCTGGGGGCGCTCTCTGCCTACCACCGTGTGGTCAGCTTGGAGGACTTCATGGAGGAGCTCGCTCCCAAATACTGGCCCCGAGGCCAGAGGAAGGCCTACTGCTTTGAGACCGCAGCACAGCGGAGCGCAGACAAGAAGACGTGCCCTATGAAGGTCAGAGGTCATGGATACTGAATCCCAGCTGATAGATTGATCTATAATCCATCACAGAACAGGTACATTTATACAGAGAGTAAATTCAAAACAAGAGGACTGTGTTTGCTACTTTTGTGACTTCTGTAGCTGAGCTGCATTTATTTTGGTGTATCATAGTAACTGGGGCACATAAGCACAATGCACATTTTTATTATATGTTTATAAAAGCATATATAATTTTCCTTTCAGCCCACAATATCCAATGCTTTGTGTTGGTTTGCCACAAAAAGTCCCTGTAAAACACTGGAATGTTTGAAAAGGCTCCGCCTCCTGCTGTGTCGGCATCAGTATCGACCAATGTTAGTCATTTTCTAACATATCAGTCTTGGTCCAGTAATTAAAATTGGGCTGGTATGAACAACCTGTTTAATTCCACCTTGTTGCATTACTGGCAATGCTAAAACACAAACTATAAAGTCTTAAAAAAGGCAAACATAAGAATAAAAATCCAATCTTTTTTTTTTTGCTTCAGCTGTTTCATCCTAATTAAAGCGTCCAAAATTTTTTTTATCCTTTATCCATGACTTGTGACTTTATTCGCTGAAGTTGTTAGCCTGTCTGACGGTAGAAACAGGAAGTGCTTACAGAGATCCTGTGAATAAAAAGACATACGACTTCAGCCTCCCTGTGTTCACATACTCTGTTGCCTTTGTGCATATAACCGTTTCACCAGAGACTCTTTAACCCGTCTTTGCTATGATTGTTATTAGTGTATTAAAACACAACCTAACAAATAAACAATGCACAAATAAAGCCTGCATTGTCGTATAAGCCTATCAGGCTTATACGACATTAGGGTTACTGGTATCGACCCAAATGTCCATTTGGGTGCCTCCCTAGTAAACCCTGGACTCACGCTTCTGCTCCGTTTCCAGGACGGAAATCCTTTCGGGCCGTTCTGGGACTACGTGGGCGTGGAGTTTGACCAGTCCATCCTGTTCGGAGGGATTTCCTTCAGCGCTTATCACCAACCTCAGTGGATCAAGAAGTAAGAGCTTTGTTGTACACGAGGACAAAATCATCGGTAGTGTATTAGAGCCGCTCCGGATCAATCTAATCGTTAGTTTTAGCTACATGCATTTTGATTTCCCCGTGTTGGAACAGGTTCCCGGCCTCTGAGCACCCGGTCCTGGCGCTGCCCGGCGCGCCGGCCCAGTTCCCAGTGGTGGAGGAGCACGTGGGTCTGCAGCGCTACGTGGTGTGGTCAGCCAACATGGTGAAGGAAGGAGAGGAGCACATTGCTGCCCTGCTGGTCAGACCGTATGTGGGCATCCACCTGAGGATCGGCATCGACTGGGTCAGATGATGGGAGAGGTTCTGTAGATCAGGCTTACAGTTCATACATATTGGTAACAGTGGAGGAGAGAATGTGATGAAGGAAAATATAGACGTATGCACATGGTTTCCTGATATATCGCAGGCCTAATATCTGTCAGACCCGCAGCAGGTCCCGTTCTGAACCTGGCCTCTTCCTGCTTCTCCTCCAGCAAAACGCCTGCCGGCTGCTGGAGAGCGGCGACACAGGGCCTCACTTCATGGCGTCGCCACAGTGCGTTGGCTACAATCGCCAGACGGCCCCGCCCCTTCCCATGAGCGCCTGCCTGCCCAACCTGAAGGAGATCAGCCGGACCGTGCAGCGCTGGGTGAGGAAGACCGCTGCTCGCTCCGTCTACATCGCCACCGACTCCGAGTCCCACAGCAGAGACATTGAGAAGCTCTTTAAGGGCAAGGTGGGTGGTCAAGCAGCAGTTGTTAGTAGCTCTGCTCCTCTTTAAATATCTGTCTGTTTGTACAGAAGCCAAGCAGAGACACAAAGTCGGGATGCGATTGGTGGGGCATCCATGATCCTCCTCTTCCACCTCTCTTTGATTTGGGGTTGTAGTTCAAGAATTACTTGAGTTTGAGACGCTAATCAGCTGTTCGATTGTAAAAAACAATCCCTCGTTTCCACGGTTTTGCATCAAAACTGGCCAAAAATGAGGGGGAAAAAAATCCTTCCAGCTGCACATTCAGCATCTCAACTAGGAAGTGAAGAAATCAGAACCGACTTAAAACAGCTAGTGGAACTTCCTGCTGCATGATTAATTCTAAAGCTCATAACAATAAGCAATGCAAAAATGTATCCTACAGTAACATTGAACCGGTCCCATGCAAAATAAACGATTTATTGATGCTAATCTAAATATTCCACAAAAGTTGTCAAGACTGGGGTTGGGTGATGCCAACTCCCACCAGCAGGTGGCAGTCATACTTCTACACTATTGACTTAGCCTTACTTCATATCACTTTCAGCGATGTTGCAAGAAACAAAAACTGAGCTTTTTAAGTTCACAAAAGAATAAAAATGTGTGTGTGCAATCTGCTTATTTTTTTTCTTCTTCCATTTGTAGATTTTGGAAAGGATTTGATAAGAAAAAAATATTGCAAATATTTTTAAAGTAGTACCACAAAAATCAGTGAAACTTAAATTATACTTAAACCCTGGAAGGATTCAGTCTCCTCCATATTTGTAGTCTTTTCTTGGATGCTCTGACATCATTGTCAGTTTGTCTTTCAGCGCCAGCCTGGCTTTAGTCCCTCCTGCTCTTAACATCAGCTCTCTCTGGGGTTCTCTGCAGGTGAAGGTGGTGAGCCTGCAGCCGGACTTGGCCCAAACTGACCTGTACATCTTGGGACAGGCGGACCACTTCATTGGGAACTGCGTCTCCTCCTTCTCTGCATTCGTGAAGAGAGAACGAGACGTCCGCGGCCTGTCCTCCTCTTTCTTTGGTTTTGAGATGCCGACCAACACAAAGAACGAACCCAAACAAGAACTCTGAGCTGGGGACACGTTCAATGGAATAGTAAGACGGATCATGAGGATGTTTTATGTGAAGTGACTCGGAGAGGCAGATCCGGTTTTACTCTGAGCTAAAATGAGGAAGAAAGGCTGGGAATTGGAGCTGCTTCCCTGGGAACTGTTTGACATGTTTTCCAGCTCTGACTGAACCTTTTCACCATGTTTCTGCTGCTGCTCATTTATTTTTAACACATCTTAGAGGCTTAGTGAACCTCTGTCCATGATGATCGTCTGCTTTTTATGCAGAGAAAAGCGGGATTAACCAGGACCAAGCACTACTTGGAACGCTGAGGACAGCATCCTTCAAGACTCATTCAAGTTTTGAGTTCACACCATTATGAAAAGAATTTGTAATTAACCTTTTTCAATCAATAAATCAGTATTCTAAGAATGTTTTTTTCATCACATTCATTTAAAGCTCAAAGTTCAGTTTCATCAGCTGATTTCCTGAGACGAAACCAAGAAGATTTTACCAACGTTTCAAACAAGCGCCTCAATTTTCCCGACTCATGTATCTAAAGAAAAACCATTCCAGTCACATGTTTTTCAAAGAGACTGTCAAATTTTATTTAATAAGTAGATCCCATCAGCTGATAAGGTTTTAGCTGCTGAAAGTTAATGGCCAGCATATTGGTTATGTAGCATTAGCTCTAGAAAAATCAGTTCTACATCCATTTGCATGCGTAGGGAGAGTTAAAATAATGGAAGCGAGCCAAAGCTAAACCCCAGAAGAAAGCCCCAGGGCCCTATTCTTCAAAACAAATAAGGTCAAATATTTGTGCATGCCAAGATATTAAAGGTTTTAGAAAAGAAAAAAAAATGTCAAACAGCCCAGCAATATCCCAACAGTCCTAACAAAACAAAAACATGCTAGCTGATCACCAGCATGTTGAAGCTATATCCATTTATCAAATCAATGATCAGGAATTCCTCACTTTAAAAGCAAATATCCATTGCAATGTACTTTTCCCTCTTGAAATAAAAGCTAAATAAAAAAAAGCTTATCTGTAGTTAGTGTCATTCAGAATTAGAAATCTGACCAATAATTCTACCCCATATTAAAGAGTTGTCACCCTTTAATATGGGGAAGCTGACTAACCTTTGACCCATCCTTTTAAGCATCTTTGAAACAATGGGAGGGGCTACTTTAATCTCATTTAATCTAATCTCACTTTTTAGTTTGTAGAAAACATGAATTAATTTCAAGGCCTGACATCTTGGTGAAAATATTTATTGGATGCAAATATAAAATGCACAGATTCCTTAGTCAATCACACAGACAACAGAGCCTGGGTATGGGGCGGCTTTCACATTGTAACAGGTCTTCCACCTAAAGGGCGGGAAGGAAAAACCAGTCATTTCTATGTAGCCCAATGGGCAGAAGCGCTCAACATCCAGAAAACAGAAGTTAATCAATAATCAATCAATCTAAAGAAGTCCCTGAAAAGGCTACCAGACCGTTTCCTCAGTCCTTGTAGTCAAAGCTAGTTACCATTCCGACAGTTTTTAATACACCAATACGAAATAGTTTGGCATTTAAAACCAGGAGTGCATCAATTGTAGTTTTCTGGCCAATCGCGATCTTTAAAAAGTCTGATTTGCTGATGCTGATTTGGCTGACTCCAAATTTTTTTCTCTGAAAAGTTGCTAAAATATCGGGTAACACTTTATTTGAAGGGGTGTGAATAAGACGGACATGACACTGTCAAACATGACATAACACCTGTCATGAACATAAAGAAGTCTTTATGAATGTTTATGATAGTTGTCATGAAGTGTCATTCGGCAAATAATGACATTTTTAATGCAAAGTTGCTCTAAAAGTCCATTAAAAATGCCAACTTTGCATTAAATTATAATTTATAAAATAATGCAAAGTTGGCACTTTTAATGCAAGAAGCTCAGACATCCAGGAGGGACTAGATGGAATTGCCGCTTCACAGTGAGGGAAACCAGCTGAGGTGGCTCGGTAATTGTTTAGGAGGCCTCCCTGGTGAAGGAGGAGACCCAGAGGAAGACCCAGGACCTTGGGGAGAATGAACGCTGGGTCTCTCTGCCCCCAAGAACACATCCCAGAGGAACTATGCTGATATTAAGTAGGTTAAATAAATCTTACACATCCTCTAGAAACGTTTCTGCATGATTGTCCTTCAAAACTTCTTCTTAGTTTCATAAAGCTCTTTAAACATACTACCATAACTCATTCTTAATTCACTTTAAAATAATAATAAAAAAGATGACCTACCTGTCAGTTCTGGTGTTGTATTTGAGAATGTGGCGGAGATCCTCCTTCCCTTTGCCCGCCAGCACATAGATTATCTCGTTAATGGCGACGCATTTCACCATTAAAGCCAATGGCATTGATTCACAAGGAAACCAGTAGTTATTCCTGATGTTGTACCGTTCCACAGATTCTATAAAGCCTTTAGGAAAAAGAAACCGAAGCATTACAATGTTTCTCCTCCAGATGGTATCGCAGCCGAGTCAAAGTTACCTTCGTGACCTTTGCCTCCGATGGCATAGATCCAATTCCCAACCCATACCAGCCCATGGTTCTTCCTGGGCCTGTACATAGGGTGCAACTCCATCCACCTGAACAGTTCAATAGTGAAAGCAGCGAAATACGTCTTTTGTTTCGTTTCCACACCAGTTTTTGAAGTGGTACAACTTGCTGCGAGGTCACTTCGTGAGAACTCCAGCTGATGCAGCGATTTTATATGGCTGAGATTTTAAACATCCAATCCTAAAATGATCAGTGTTTACTTTTAAAGCAGGAAAAATAAATAAATGCTTAGCTCGTCACGAAGTTCCCATTATGCTGTGTTGGTTGTGTGACTCACTGTCTGGTGCTGGGGTTGTACACCTCAAAGGTGTTGATAATCTTGAAGCTGGTGTCCATCCATCCTCCTCCACAAACGTAAATGAGTCCGTTGACTTCCACCGACCCATGGCAGCAGCGGGGGCTCAACAAGCTCGTTTCAACTTCCCATGAGTTAGTGTTTATGTGGAAGGATGTAAAGAGGCTCGCAGTGGAGCGATCTGGAGATGAGTGCAGAGAGAATGTGGACGGTATGTCATAAAGATAAGTCATCATGATCCTAAATATGAAAAATGACTCAGCGTATCCTGTTTTTCAGTCTTATCTACCGTTTTTCAGTACATTACCATTTTGGCCCATACTGACCATGTAACATTCCACCTGAAGCATAGATCTTTCCCTGAAAGACGCAGGCAGCCAGCTTGTTTCGGGGCCAGGGCAGGTCTATCCTGGAGTGCATCGTCTCAAGCAGAATATCGTAGCAGTCCACGCGCTTTTCAAGACCCTGGCAGGTGGAGCCTCCCAGTATGTAGACCTCGTGATTCCAGTACACGGATGTGGCATTCCAGCGTTTCTCTAAGGAGCAGGGGATGGCTGTCCACTTGGAATCCTATTTGGAAAAAAATTACACACCGATGCGCAAAAAAAAAAAAAGACTGGATCATCATAGGCAAAATGTTTGGGTGTCAGAAAATCCAAATAGGAAAAAGCTACTTTCCAAATTCTACCTGAGGGTTGAAGTAGCGGCAGGGATCAGGCTGCAAGTGTCCAAACAGAGCAATTTTGGGGGGGTTTCTTAGCTGAGCCCTCAAATTCACCGTCACGTTCCTGCGCTCCCTCCAGGAGTAAATGGCATCTTGAAGAAAAAGCACTGGCCACTGAGAAGTAGCTCCGTTCTACCAGGTGTTTTCCAATTGCTGCTGCTGCTAGTTTGTAGGGTGACCTTGATAACTTTAGGAATTCCAACACACAGCTGAAAGTCACAGCAACATTATCAAACCGCTTACACACATTCAGTACCAACTGTGTACTGAATGTGGGTACACATGGATAGGCCCTCTACTTACCAGTGACCATGCTGAGGCAATGTGGACTGTCTGCAATCAAGGGCTCAGGCTGCACAGTTTGGGACAGGAAGTCTTTGGAGAGCAGAGGAAAGTGAACGCAGCTCAACACCTCCACCAAGTGCTGTTGTCTGTTAGGCAGGTCGTGGTTCAACCAGCGCAAGGCTGCGCCGTAGATCTGAAAACCACACAATCGAAACGGAAGGATCTCTCACTACCGCAGTTTTTAGTTTTTAGCTGGTATCTGGTGTCTTTAGCTACACCAGATACCAGAGATATCTGGTGCATGTCTGGATATACATGTATATTTATATCCTTTTAACTTCAATCTGAGAGGTAACAGTGTCATCCATTGCTCAATTACACAAGTCTGCTTTCCTGATCTCACGATGACCCACCGACTATTCAAGGATTCTTACCTGCAGTATGTATATGAAAAAATGCAAACAAGTCACATCTTACATTCTTTACTCAGATTAGTTGCTTGACGGAAGTGTGTATTGATCTTTGCATAATTTTGCCTATAAAAAAAAGTTACATAAACCTTGGTCACTTTTGGGGGAAATTTTCATTAATTTCTTTTCTTAAAGGGACACCATTGTGTATTTTCCAGCCACATATTGCCGTTTTACAGTAAAAATCAAGTAACTACATTTCCTACAGCTGTTATGAAAATACTGTATATGTCAAACATGCGATTCCTTGAAATTGTGCCACTGTCTCTTTAAGAAACTTTAGCTTTTTCTGACACTCTGCCTTCAGGAAGTCATCACAACATCTCTCCTCCATTAACCCTTTATCAACGTTTCTACCAGCGTTTCACTGAGAAGTAGCTCAGTTCTACCAGGTGTTTTCCAATTGCTGCTGCTGCTGCTAGTTTGTAGGAGCTGACTGGAGGGTTTGTGTGGGAGAGCCTTTGGTGGAAGGTTGAAAACCGCAGCTTCAAGGAGGCTAAATGGTTGCCAGAGTGTAAAAAAAAAAAAATCTCAAATATGCATTAAAAAACTCTACGGGTTTGTTTTTGATGAGAGAATAACGAGATGTAAAACTCAAAATATTCAACTTTACATAATACTGCCCCTTTAATCAAACTTAAAGGATGTACCTGCTCCTCAGAGACACGAAGTCTGTCATTCCTAAGTATGCTTGTGAGGCAGGTGACATGAAGTTGCAGGAAGTCCGTCAACATGCTTGATTCTCTGAAGTGCCTGAGGAGAACCCCTTCAGCTTTCACCTTCAGTCCCTCGCAATTCAAAGAGTGTGCCAAGGCCCACATGCCTGCAGGAACACACCTCTGAGTGAGCCCACTCACAGCAGCAGGCCTGTATTCGAGTGCCTTGTTCTTACCGAAGCAGTTTGTAATGTCAATCCTTTTTTGCAGAAACTTCTCGCACATCACCGTCACGGGCTCAATCAGATACTGACTGGCTGCATGCAGTAGCGACTGGACGTTTCCGTTGTTTAGCTCGATTCTAAAAATCGAGAGAGAAACTTAAACTCATTCATATAATTTAAAGCGTGACGCAACCAGATGTCTGCCTGGTTTGTATTTACTTTGCTGTGTAAATGTAGTTGATCAGCATCTCAACAATTTCAGGGTCCACTTCGTGTAGGCTCACCTCAGGAGACTCAGACTCCATCAAGTTCCCTGGAACGATGGCAGACGGGTAAACACGACAGAAAAACAGATATGCAACATGCAAGGTCACTCCTCAAATCAATTACTTCGATCATTTCCAGTCTGTGAATTCCAGAATGGCACAACATTAAAGGATGCCATAAGTAGATGCAATAAGTCTGAAACTTTCTCACTACCGAGTATTATACAGTAGTGATTAATACTACAAGCGATAGTATTATAATATTAATGAGGAATACAGTAAGAGATATTCTAAGAGTCAGTCATGCCCCCATCCGGACTGGAAGCTCTCTTTTTGTCTTTTTTAAACACCTCAGAGTGGCCAGCTTTCTATTATTCTTCTCAATTTGATAAAGTAGAAAATCCCACACTTCCAATATCTGTGCCCTTTTTTCAGCCATTACAACCGTTTAATCCATTGTTAACATGCTGTAGCGCGTTTTTCTGTGCCGCCTTTAGATTCTCGTTTCACTTTGGCTTCAATTTTTGATTCGATTCATCAGAATAGGATATGCGTGGCGGTGATGTAGGGGTAAAGCGCGCAACTTATGAAAGGTTGCTTCAATCCTTCGAGTTCGAACCCGTTCATTTCTGCCTCTTGTCTTCCATCTCTCACAGATACATCTCTATGAATGAAAGCCACTAGAGCTGAAAAAAAACCTAATAAAATAAATTGTTAGTTTCAGCTCTAGACAGGAAGCTAGTCAAGTTCATGTGTGTGGAGGTAAACAAGTGAAAACTTTGGGCAATCTTGTGAAGCTTTGAAGGATAAGGTTGCAAACAGCCTATAGTCCACATGTCCTGCACTTACCAGTGAACATAAGGCGAAAGTATTCACTTCCAGCCGCCAAAACTAGTCGGTGGACATGAAAACGCCTCCCTTGAACCACCAGAGTAACATCAGACAGTTCACCCTGCAGGAAGAAGACAAATAAGCATGTGCAAAGTTGATTTCGTCCCAGCACCAGATGCATGCGTTAATCCTGACCAATTTTCTCATCTTATCCATGGATTTGACTAGACAAGACAGCTGGTTGAGTGTGGCTTCATGGCGACAAGTGCTCACGGTCTTTTTGGAGGTTGACGCCTCCATTTTAGAGGCCATCTACGAGGTCGATTATCTTCTGACCTATAAAAACCAGCAACAAACGACCAGACAAATGCAAAATTTAATCCATGCCAGTTATTGATGAATATAGATTTGTTTTGTCCACAGTAAGCATAGATCATCAAAATATATCATCATGAAGGTGAAGTCTTTATAGTCTCTATAAAGCCAACTGCATAAATGTAATTTTAAAAATCAGTAGTATTAATAATTTCTGAAGCAATTAACTTGCCACAGCGTGCCTGTCAGTTGGAACCCAGCTTTGTTCTGGTGCTGAAAATCAGCAACAATGCTAAAGTGAAATAAAAAGCAGTCAAGAGCATGTGGGGTATAATTATTATATTATATTGAGTAATATGGACCAACTCCATTCAGTAAGCAAACATTAGTGTATAAGGTAAAATGAGCCAAAATGCTATGGTTAGCTTTAATGCTGTCAGGAGCATGTGAGGCATTAACAGCAGGTTGACTTGCATTCACTTTCTCCATTCAGTATGATAAACATGGAAGAAAAATGAGCTAAAATGCTTGTTTTAGGTAAGCCTAATGTTAGCATGAGGGCTTTAGCCAGCATGTAGAGTGACTCTACCAGTAGGATCTGAGTTAACACCAACATGATGACAAACACTAATATACTCCATTTAGATGCAGGTTAAAAAGGAATCTATCAGAAATTGTTATAGCACCCCAATTTCTTGTTTAATTTCTATAAAATATGGCTTAAATTAAAGGTGAAAATTGCTGATGGGTTTTAAAACATGAAAAGTATATTCTCCATGCGTGTAAATCTATAAAAAGGTTGGTTTCTGTTAGTCAAGATGCTAAGCAAATTTCTCTTTTATGGACAATTATTTTTGCATAATTGCCACTGTAGGAGCCAAAGTTTCTTCAGATAGAAATGGTCAAAATGTTTGTTGGACCTTACCTGATTATCCAGGTGTGGATAAAAAAATAATAATACACCGGATGTTGACGCCCCTTTTGTAGCAAAGACGCTTGCAGCTCGACTTACCGTAAACACCCGAAGAGATGCGCAGCCATTTGCGGTTGATTTATCCAGGCTTCAGAGGGAATTGTCTCTGGCAGGTCTCACTTGATTGCAATGGAACTTCTGGACTGAACAACGCTACTCACCGGTAAATTCTTAACCCGACAGTCCGTGGGTTTCATTGTTCGTTTTTAATCACAGGTGTCCGTCTTTCAGAGTGTTAGCCAGGCAATGCTATCATCCTGGTAGCCGAGGTTACCCTCAGTGTGTTTGGCGTTGCTAGGCCGGTGTTGTGCTCCCTCTCCCCGGGTTGTATCTCACCTAAGCTAGCGTTAGCTGAGCTGCTACACCGACCGCTTGTTTTAGACGTTAATTTTACGTGTAATAACTGTTTTGTGAGAAGAGGCTGACTAACAAACTGCTCCCGGTGGCTGTCATTCATTGCTGCTTCGGTTAGTTCACTTAATTCAGTTAGCTAATTTAGGGTTGTGGCTTCGGACGGCATTAACCGCTAGTACTACTTACTACAGAGGTAATAAATGTTTGAATAGCTTAGTTCAAACCCTGTTATTCTGTTATTTACTAATCAGTTTGTAAAGGTCTTCTTAGATGTAGCCTTGTTAACCATTCTTAACATGTTTATTGAAAAAAAATTGCAAAAATATTTTTATTTGTCTTTCTCAGTTTATTCACTGGCATTTTCAAGGTCTTTCATATCAGTCTCATAGCTGACATTTTCTGAGGAATGTTTCTTTCGTTATTAAGTATTTCGTTATTCAGGCAAACATAGGATGTGAAACTCGAGGGATGAACCCAGTTGTGTCGAAACAATACAGTTGTATACATTACAATGTAGATACACTACTTATCTACATTGTTTCAAGCAGCCTGTCAGACAATTTATCATAGAGGCACTGATCAGGCCTCTCCTGGTCGATACTGATTTCCATTTTTCATTCAAGTCCAAACCTTTGATTCCATTTTGTTTTGTTTTGTTTTCCCAAGTACTATCACATGTAAAACAGAAAGACATGCAGCATGATCCTTGATATAGGTAGTAGTTTGGAATCCAGCAGAATACAAAGGAATTAACCGCCCATAAATTTTGGGCTTCTCTTTCTTGCACAGTTGTCTTGATTCAGCCACATGGTTGAATCAAGAAAATGGATCAGGAAATGGATCAATGTCTTGATCTGTGATCAGGACATTGATCATTCATCAGTGTCCTAATGTGCTTTGTCTTACTGTGGATGTACTCTGCTTCAGCTGTTACTGGTAGAGAGCAGAATTTCTGTTCCCATAAATTATAGGCCTGAACCAGCAAAGCAGCCCCACGCTCCCCAACTACTACCACTGATATTTAATTGTAGGCGTGATCTTCTTTTATGAAGTGCTGGGTTAGTTTTAAACCAAGTAGCGGTGCACCGATTGGGTTATTGATCACCAATCTTTAAAACACCTGACCTGCCTATTCCAATTTTGGCCAAGATGTTGCTGAATTGGCAACGGTGGGGCAACTATCGTTAACCGCCAATGTGCAGACATGACGTAGTGGTTGGGTCTGTCAGTCAAAGTTGTTGATTTTAGACCTTTGCATAGGCAGATTCGATCAGTGGAAAAAATCGGCTTCACATATAACCATCAGTCAAACACTGATCTTACAAAATTAAGGAAATTGGGCCGGTTTATTGGTGCACCAAATATTATGGCTTTTAAAAGAAGTTCTAGCCAGGACTCGTTAGTCGTCAGAATATTTTATCTTGGGGATCATTAAGATGGATTTTTTTTCTTTTTGCCAAAAGTGAGGTCAGCCTTTGTAATTTTTTGGTCCTGATGGTTTGAGGCTTGGAACTTTTTTGTGGGTGTCATGGACATTTACTCATGCACCAAATTCTAAAATGATGATGTTCTGTATCTTCTCTATGTGTGGTTAGAAGCTCTAATTCAAGATAGCTGCACCCTACAAAATGACTTTTGTAGCCCTTTGTTTAAGGCCAGGAAAGAGGCTTACACAAGTTGACTTCTTAAATATTAGCAAAAACAGCACATGCTTCCTCTGAAAATGGTCAGGCACTGTACCATACTGAAAATGAGGAGAAAACAACCAAAGTTCTAAGAAATCTTTACGAAAACGGTGAGTGTTGCTGAGACAAATGACTCCCTGTGTCTGCCCCAGATTCTTTAGATGCCGCTGTCTTTTTCGGTGAAGCCTTTCTGAAGCTGCGACGAGGACACAACGTGCCAAGAGGTGAGGACCGGCCACTGCTTCCCAACATGTCCAAGACCAAGAGCTCCGAGACAGTCAAGGTGGTGGTCCGCTGTCGCCCCATGAATGACAAAGAGAAGGCCTCTAAGTTTGAACTAATGGTTTCCGTTGATGTTAAACTGGGTCAGATTATGGTCAGGAACCCGCGGGAAGCCAGCGAACACCCTAAAGTCTTTACTTTTGATTCAGTTTATGACAGTAACTCGAAACAAATAGATCTGTATGACGAAACCTTCCGGCCACTGGTCGATTCTGTTCTCCTTGGCTTCAATGGGACCATTTTTGCTTACGGCCAAACGGGGACGGGAAAGACGTACACAATGGAGGGAGTGAGAAATGATCCAGAGAGGAGAGGGGTGATCCCCAACTCCTTTGAGCACATCTTCACGCACATTTCACGCTCCCAGAACCAGCAGTACCTCGTGAGAGCGTCATATCTGGAAATTTACCAAGAGGAGATCCGGGACCTGCTCTCCAAAGACCAATCCCACCGCCTGGAGCTCCGGGAGCGGCCCGACACGGGCGTGTACGTGAAGGACCTTTCGTCGTTTGTCACCAAGAGCGCGCGGGAGATCGAACACGTGATGAATGTGGGCAACCAGAACCGTTCGGTTGGTGCCACGAACATGAACGAGCACAGCTCGCGCTCTCATGCGATCTTTGTCATCACGGTGGAGTGCAGCGAGTTGGGCTTGGATGGAGAGAACCACATCAGAGTGGGCAAGCTGAATCTGGTGGATTTGGCTGGAAGCGAAAGGCAGACAAAGACCGGTGCTCAAGGCGAGAGACTGAAAGAAGCCACCAAGATAAACTTGTCGCTTTCCGCCCTGGGAAACGTCATATCGGCTCTGGTGGACGGCAGGAGCAGCCACATCCCCTACCGTGATTCCAAACTCACCCGCCTGCTGCAGGACTCCCTGGGGGGAAACGCCCGCACTGTGATGGTCGCCAACATCGGCCCGGCGTCCTACAACGTTGAAGAGACCCTGACCACGCTGCGCTACGCCAACCGGGCCAAGAACATCAAGAATAAGCCGCACATCAACGAGGACCCAAAAGACGCCCTGCTCAGGGAGTTCCAGGAGGAGATCGCCCGGCTGAAGGAGCAGCTAGAGAAGCGCGTGGGGAAGAAGAAAAAAAGGAGGCAGAGGAGGAGGGGAGGGGAAGGAAGCGACGGAGAAGACCTGGAGGACGGAGAGACGGAGGACGACGAAGAAGAAGGAAGCGGTGACTACTGGAGAGAGCAGCAGGAAAAGCTGGAGCGGGAGAAGAAGGCCGTCCTGGAGGACCACAGTCTGGTGGCCGAGGAGAAGGATCGGCTGCTCAGGGAAAAGGAGAGGAAAATGGAAGACTTGAAGAAAGAAAGAGAAGTCGGTGAAATGCTTGCAGCAAAAGTTAAGGTAAGCAAAAAAAAAAAAAAAACTTCTATCCAGAGGTTTTGTTCTCACCGGCACGTTGTATTTTCCGATTTGATTTTGATTCTTTTAAACTTTGTGTATCACTCAGGCGATGGAGAGCAAGCTTCTTGTAGGCGGGAAAAATATTGTTGATCACACCAATGAGCAGCAGAGGATGCTGGAGCTGAGGAGACAGGAGATTGCTGAACAGGTGAGCTCTGAGTCCAAACAAAGTCTGCTAACTAAACGGGAGTTTTTACTGGAATGACGGAGGAACACTGGCACATTTCACACCAACCGTGTTTCTACATGTTTTGAATTATTCCATGATTTATGGTGGTTGCTTTTCTGACCTAAAACATTTTAAAACCATAATGAAGAAGAGTTCGAAAGAAACAAAATAAAAACATGCTCACAGTTTGCTATTCATCTGTAGGAGCTGGTAAGTAAAATTCAAATTGGAGCATCTGCCTCAGGAACAGTACCCAAGTTCCTCATGATAAAAACAAGAAAATAAAGATTAAAACAGGGCAACGTAGAGACGGAGTATGAAGTGCTTTGGAGTCCTCTGGACTTGATGCATGTTGTGGTAGGTCTGCCTGATGCTTGACCACACCGGATTGTCTTCTGAGGCCATGTCAGGAAGCCGTAGCTTTCAATGTTTGCTTCCAGAAACGGAGAGAGAGAGAGATGCAGCAGCAGATGGAGAGTCGTGATGAAGAGACTCTGGAGCTGAAGGAGACCTACAGCTCCCTGCAGCAGGAAGTCGACATCAAGACCAAGAAGCTGAAAAAGGTGATGGCTGATTTTTATTTTTTTAATTCTTGGACAGATCAAACTTGCTTTGTAGTGTTAAAATAAATCAGCATAACATAAAAAATAATCTGTTTTATGATAAATCAGGATTGCGGATTTACTGACTTGTTTCTTCCAAGTAATGATTCATGTGCAGAATGCTACTGGCCGTTAAGTTCAGTACTGAGATCTTTTGTGCTTTTCGGTCAAACTAACCTTTTTTTCTCGATCTTGTGTCCTGCAGCTGTTTTCCAAGCTGCAGGCGGTGAAGGCAGAAATTCAGGACATCCAGGAGGAGCACATCAAGGAGCGGCAGGAACACGAACAGACCCAGAACGAGCTCACCAGAGAACTCAAACTCAAGTACGGAACACATTTCCACCCTCAGTACCCGTCTGTCTACAGCTTCATTTTAGGCTTTTAAGATGTTCTATGAGGGAGTTTTATTTTTACCATGAATGATTTCATGAGACACAAATGTAATTATTTCTAAAAATTAAAATGTGGATTTTGTGGTTCAAAATGTTTTTATTTATTTATTTATTTATTTATTTATTTATTTATTTATTTATTTATTTATTTATTTATTTATTTTTATATATAGTTCAACCTGAACTTTTTTTCTACAAGAAGTCTGAATGTTTGTCTTTCAGACATCTGATTATTGAAAACTTCATTCCTTTGGAGGAGAAGAACAAAATCCTCAACAGGGCTTTCTTCGACGATGAGGAAGAGTGCTGGAAGATGAAGGCCATCACTCGCATTGAGGAGTAAGCTCAAAAACATTCTGAAGTTGGGTCAATCCTTCATAAACTTGGGGAAATCTCAACTTACCTAAAAACACCTTTAATTTATACATTTCTTATTTGCACGTCTAAAGCAATGAGCTGCTTTTCCGGTGCAAATGTGAGCTTTTAAATTAGTTTGAACAGGTGACCTTTGACCTTCAGGTATCTGGGGATGGTTCCCAAGGATGAACCAGACTCGTAGAGTTCCATAATTCTCATGCTGATATCTTAGCTAATTTCTCAAGTAAGTTATGTATTTTATGTGCTGCCTTAAAATGCATCCATTTAGAAAGAAAGTTTATCCCGTTATGCATTGTCTGTATCTGGTTTTAACTGACCACGGAGCTGTGCTGCAGTGTGACCTGTGGTGTTCTCCGTCTTCCTGCTCCAGCGACCATCAGATGATGTCCCGGCCCCCATCTGCTGTGGGCTACAGGAGGCCCCTCAGTCACCATGCCCACATCGCCATGAGGATGAAGCCTGACATGAGATACAAAGTGAGCTGCTTTTCTCTTTGTTTCGGAACAAACGTCAGAGTGCAGAACAATGATGATTGTCTTTTCAAGTCGTTGGTGTGAAAGTCCAGTTCAGGTCTTTTATGGTTTCATCATGTCGAGTCTATAAAGTTATTACATTTCGATACGAGGCTGACTCCACTCTAAGTTAACTTGACAGCATTGTTTGGTAACTGGGATCAAACTGGAATGGATTGAAAAATGTCAGGGTTAGACATGAATGCAGTTACTAAAATGAATAGAAGTCGATACAAAGTCCTTTTATGGGCACCAATGCAATTGTGTGTGCGTGTGTGTGTGTGTGTGCGTGCGTGTGTGTGTGTGTGTGTGTGCGTGTGTGTGTGCGTGTACTTGTATATGCTGCACATAAAGGACCACTTTCATAATTTCACCAACAAGGTCCTCACTTTTTTCAGGTCTACTGCACTCTACTAGTTACGGTTAAAGGTATGGTTTTGGTTAGGGTTTGGAATAGACTAGTAATGGTTAGATTTGGGCTCAGGGTTAGGTTATAGAAACGAATGGAAGTCGGTGTAAACTGTTTGTGAAGATAGAACAACGTGTGTGTGTCTGTGTGTGTGTGTGTGTGTGTGTTGTGGGCTCTGTCAGGCTGAAAACATCCTGTTGCTGGACATGGACCTGCCTTCTCGAACCACTAAGGAGTACCAGGAGCCAGTCATCGCTCCAAAGGTGGCAGCAGCCCTGGAGGACGCTCTAAGAGACGAGGATGAGATCCAAGTAGACGCTTCAGGCTTCCACAGCAGCTCGGGACCAACACCGCCTGCCAGTGCCAGCAGCAGCCTTAGGAAACCAAAGTCTGGGTAAGAAAACCCTCTGCCACATTCAGCTGTTTGGTAGGAGAGTTATTTGTCGTGTAGCAGTCGTCTTCCACTGCTTCCTGTCTTTCAGTCGACCCAGAACAAGCAAGAAGTCGAGCACGCCGACCTCTCCGTTCAGCCCTTGCAGTCCAGCATCCCCTCTCTATCCACAATCCCGTGGCCTGGTGCCCAAGTGACGCCTTCTTCCGTTGCCGTCACCAACCTCTTTGTGCACCTCCCCACTTTAAGACTCTTAGAGGATTGGGTTTGTTTGGTCAGGAGCCAAAGGAACCTTTAAGACCACCGCTGCTCTAGTTTCAGCTGTCACCACATCACTGCTAACAGCTGCCATGCATGAACCCCCAAATCATACTCCACTGAGACTGCCTCTGCCACATCTGACTCTTTGTCTTAAACATCACTAAGTTCTTAATATGAAGATTGCCTGCAGGGTTTAGTCCGTGTCTGCCTATTTCTCTCTTTACATTAACTCGTCACATCGTGGTAAACTTCATGCGTGTGATTTTTATTTATTTGATTGTATCTGACGGTGAGAGAGTAGAAGACACGACCGTTGCTGTAATCAATAAATGCTGTCCTTCCTGCGGCCCGGCAGAAGGAGGCAGGAAAGGATAGAAGCATCCCAGCAGGTGGGTAACCCACCACTAAAGACACATCAGGGTTCCAAGGTGCCTTAAACCTGCAATCCTCAACGTCCTCATTTAAATCCTGCAGGCATGTCGTCTCCTTCATTTATTCACTCATTTACTACATCATGGGGATGGGCAGTGGGGAGGGGAAGCACTGCTTGGATGGAGGTGTTTAGAATCCAGCCTTCTCTTGGGTTGCTTGGTAGACGAAGAGCAACACAGTCATGGTTAATAAAAATTCACCCTTTTTCAAATGGAAAGTCCTGTGTAACAGAACATGCTTAGGAAATTAATTCCTAAAAGCTCTTAAAATGAAGTAGAACCAATAGGTCTCAAAAGATTCTACCTTCAGGTAAATCACATTAAGGTCTGGACTTTGTTGCTCATGACCGACTTTGGGCACTGCCCTAGGTAGACTGGCATGTATGAAGGGAAAGGAACAAAGTAAACTAGGAAGGGGTTTGCGTCTGAACTCATGCAAAACCTTTTTTTTGTTTTGTTTTTTTCATTATTGCTCCAGTTTTTGGGGGTCATTGTCCTGTTGGTGTACTGAGGAGTTCATGGTGTTCTGATCAGCCTCCTCTACCATGTTTGACGATTGGTACAACCTTTCTCCCCCCTCATCTATGAGAGACAGGTTCACATTTTCAGAGCTTCCATATACAAACAGCTTGAAAAGGGGGTGAACTTTAACCTTTCCATGACCATGTATTCACTCTGTGAGTTCTTTATGCCTCATCTGTCTGTCTTTTGAATGAGATCCCAGCAGCTTCCCTCCCCCTGCCACCACAGCCGGACTAAATGTAGACTTGCCACAGAAATCGGTCGAAACACTTGAACTTGCAGGATGCTCGATCTCTCTGCTACTTTGTTACTGTGATGCGTGCGCCGTTTACTTGCTGCTACTGTGGAAGGGTCTCCAGCCCACTGTGATGTTTAAACAAGCCTGGGTCAACTTGCAAACTGCATCCCTTCACACCGATGTTTTCCTCCCGATGGTTTCTCCCAGTAGCTGGAACCGTTCTTGCTGTTTGACCCAGGCCTGCCATTCATTTAGATATTTAACATTATAGACTTGTTGCTAGGCAATCTTTAGTCACTTTTGAACATGTAAAGAAGAAAAAAAAATAGGTTACCATATTAAAAGAAAAAGTACTTATAACTTATTGAAATCTTTCCTTTTTTTATATGCAGATGTAGATTTAATTTTTATATGCTTTTTTTCTGTGAAATACTTTTATTTTTTTGAGCTCTGTAATTTAAGGTTAAAAGATTTATTTTTAGCGTCTTACATGCAGTATGTGTATTTTCTATTCACCGTGGCTGTTTTTTTTGTGTGTGTGCTTGAACAGATCATTTTCCCACATGGTTGAGATTAAAGTGTGTAAGTGCAGAAAAATGCTGGATTCGTGTCACAACCAAGTATTTACTGCTTACAGCTGTTGAGTCAATTTACCAAATGGGTAACACTTTATTTGAAGGGGGGTGAATAAGACTGTCATGACCCTGTCATAAACATGTCATAACACATGTCATGAACATGAATAAGCCTTCATGAATATTTATGACTGTCGTCATAAAGTGTCATTTGGTAAATTATGACACTTTTAATACAAAGTTGACATTATTCAAAATGTCTTTGTTATGACAACTTGACATTAACCAAGAAATCATTATTGTTTAAACTTTACCTTTAATAACATAAAGTTACCTATTTTTAAAGTGCAATCAGTAATACTTTTATAACAAATTTATATCAGTAATGATTTCTTGGTTAATGTCAAGTTGTCATAACAAAGACATTTTGAATAATGTCAACTTTGTATTAAAAGTGTCATAATTTACCAAATGACACTTTATGACGACAGTCATAAATATTCATGAAGGCTTATTCATGTTCATGACAGGTGTTATATCATGTTTATGACAGTGTCATGTCAGTCTTATTCACAGCCCTTCAAATAAAGTGTTATCACCAAATGCATATCCTTTCAGATCGAAACCGATTGATGTAACTAACATTGCAGCTCCGTAGACGTGTTGCATGATCTTAGCATGCTTGAGTAACACATTTAGCTTTGCTATTATTTATCAATCACAGGAATCTGGCAAGCCCAGTGTTATTGTCTTTATTTATTGTTCAGTGATTTGTTTTACTGAACAAGCCGCAGCACTGGATCAGAAACTTTACACTTGTGTGACCAACTTTTATGCGCTGTTATTTTCAAGCCAAATGTCTTTTTTTTTTTGTTCAGTATCTTTACATTATTAAAGAAATTTTAGTCAAATACATGCTGGTATGTCTTTATTTAAAAGAAGTATTGTCTAGGAAGATGCTACGTTGTTGATTTTTAGCAGAAGTTTCTGTTAGTGGTGCAACAATTGCTTTTTTCTGGCTAATCATCTTTAAAAAGCCTGACATGCCAATTCAAATTTTGACCAATACTGATCTTTTTTATTATTTTACCTGGTCTGTGGGTGTGTCTATCAGCCCCCCCTCATGGCAGACCAAAAGGGGACAGTGACTGATTTAAAACGTTCGTGGGGATTGATATCAGTGGATAAGATTGGTTCTCATGTACAGTTGTAATAAATTAGAAAACATGTTCCGATGAGTCTCGTTTGTCTAGTAACTTTTGAAAATAACCTTTCAGCAGGTATCAAACATACTTTTCATTTGGCCCACATTTCTATTTTTTTTGTTGGTCTGACTCTAATTTGAAGTATGTTTTCATTAACTGTAAGTGGAAAATCATAATTAACTGAAATAAAGGCTTTCAAACATTCATCTGTGTGTATTTAATCTATAAAATGTGTTCAAAGTCAAAAATACTTTATTGATCCAAAAGGGAAATTAAATGTTGAAAGCCATATTGTAACTCAATTCAAATTTTTCAAAGAGTCATCACTTAGTGATAAAGTTTCTAATGTAAATGGGCTTCTTAATAATTTTCTAATTTATTGAAAGGGTCTGTGAGTATCAGCCAATGTTCCAAAATTAAAGAAATCGGTGCAGATTTATTGTCCAATCCATTTATCGGTGCACCTCTACTTTCTATAGGTAGTCACTGCTTTACTTGTAAAAGCTGTTTGAAATGTCAACTGGTTCACAACATGGTGTTCAGAATGTTAAGCAGTTTTTGATAAGCTTAAGGATTTCTAGATTATCAGGAAAACGTGTTTCTATAGGTAGTGAACAGGATAGTGAATAATGTAACACTTAAAGTGCAGCTAAACCCCCTTGCGAAAGCAAAACCACGCCCCCAAATCCTTCTGTAAACTTTTTTTCTCTCCAAAAATAAAATCAAACAGCGACAAGTCTAGCAACTATTTTTGTTATTGGAGACGACATGTGAAAGCACCAATCACTGCTGCAACCTGGAGGATGGTCGTTCACAGCACAGGCTATTTCTGCTAAGCTTCGTAGTGTTGATCTATGAAGGGCCAGAATCAGCGATTGGATAAAATTTCTAAATCAACAGAGTCCACGCCTCCAGGAAACGATCAATTCTCAGCAGTCAAGAGTCCAGACCCTCTGGTTTTTACCAGGCTAGGCTAGGTGACTGCAGCAGGCACCGTTCAACCCAAAGAGGGCAGAACTGAGACAGTTTTATGCCGGATATTGCAGAATTAAACAAATGTACATAAAATTTGCACATTTGACATAAAGATAGAACCCTAAAGAGCATATTTATACAATATACCTGCTAAAAAATTAATTTGCGGTTTTAGTTAAGATTACACATAATGCAAGGAAGCCTTAGTCTTTACATAAAATATATTTTTACCTTTTTTAAACCCTTTAAAATCTGTTCACCGGTTTAATGACACTTAACTCACTGAAATAAGAAGTTGTTACATCTTTAGAATCCACTTTATTACCAACAGTTCCAAATTAAAGTCACTCTTACCTGAATTTTTGTTTTTTTTTAAAGTGGAACAATAATTTTCATATACATTCAGCAGAGGAGCACAAATATACAAAAGCCAAAGTGTATGACAAACAAATGACCTACATACAGTACTCGAAGGTAGATCCAGCAGGCCGACAAGTAATCCGGAGAGAGGCTGTAATCATTTCAGGGGGTTTTTTAAATCTAAAATTCAAACTGATTCTTACAATCACAACTATAAGTTACCTATTTACTGAAAGTCTTGTTATATTAAACAGTCAATTTTCTGTTTACGTCACAGTTTCTTTTTCACAACCAGAAGAAAATCGGAGCTGCTGAGCAGTTCTTAATTTGACTTTTTGCCATTTTCATCCTCTTTCTGATTGACTTGTTCCTTGTTTGCCGTTTTATCAGGAGATTTGCCTGTGCAGCGTCCGTTTGGCACAGGTCAGAGGTTAGAGACTGGAGGAAAAAGCAACAAAAAGACAAACAAAAGGGGACAAAGGAGTAATGCCCCATAAGACTAGAATCTAGAGTCCAAAAAGGTGACAGAAGATACTTTTTTATTGAAGTATCTTTGTAGGATTAACAACACAAAACACCTTTAAAAAGGTCCACACCACTTCAAGTCTTGTAAAATAAAGAAAAATAAAATAAAATCAATTTACTGCGTAAAAAAATGATGAGTACACAATGGGAGAAAACTTGCATGTTGAAGATTATTTGTGTTTTTTTTTTTTTATCATGCTGGTTCATTGATGTAAAAAGGAACATTAGTATGCATTTTTATGGTCCTTCTATTTTGGTTGAGAGAGTTCAAAGGGATCCAGATGGACTTGAGACTACTCTTTGGATACAAACGTAAGGATTCTAGCTCCAGATTGGACCCAAAGAATTAAACATATGCATAGAAAAAAACCCGGAAAATTCAAGCTTCTATCAAGTCTATGTCTTCTCACGAAAGGTTTTGAAATCCTAACAAACAGTTGGTCTCGGAAAGCAGAAAATTTAAAGGACATTTTGGGTTTTATTTCAACCGGGTTTGTCCCAAGAATCTCCATGACAGACGGGGAGAAACCAAAGGTGTCAAAGTTTCATGTTTTTCTCAGAAGATATATTTCTAATGGGCCTACTGACAGTAATTTCTCATAGATGTTGGTGTCCATGTGTTCAGTAATCAACACAAATTAAGATATGTGTAATAAAGTGAAATGGCAGAGAATAAATGTTGAATCATTAAAAAAAAAACAGCAAATCCATACACACCCACTGCACAAGACTCCTCTGGTGAAGAAAAAGCAGACATAAGCTCAATTCTGCTGCAGAACATTTAGACTTTTGAATGAATATTTAACTGATTTTATTGAGTTTGTCTAATAATTCATTCCACTTTATAACTCATAACTTTTGTTTGTTTGCTGAGTAAATTCTTTTTTTTGGCTGGGCGGCTCCCTGGGTTGTCACGGATATCGGGTGTAAATTTCACACTATTAAAAATATATTCACTGTGAAAAACATTGATTATTATCCCCTGCTGAATCAACCAGAAATCTGCCGGGTTGAAATAAACTGGATCCATCGTCCTGGCTGAGTTATCTAATGGACTGAGATGCATCAGTGGAAACAACCAAACCCGCCATCACCTGCTGCAGCTGGAGGGATGTTGACACCAGCTCTGCTTCTTCTTCTCACCTGTGGACCCAGTCAGCAAAACGCAGCGCCTCACCGTGGAGCCTCCTCTCCTCTGCAGCGTAAGGCCGCTCCGTTCCCGGTTGAAGCTAAACTGTTTTGGTCCCTGCTCCCCGAAAAGTCTTCTGCTTGGTTATTAAACTGCTTGGAGCTCGTCTGTAAACTCATCGGCGGGAGTCCGTTTAAAGCTCGCAGCGCTGTCCTGCCGCACAGGAAACGGGACTCTTTCCAGTCTCAGGGAACGGAACGGAGAGAAACAAGGATGATGATGGAGAGGATGGCGGCCGTCGGGCCGGTCTTGTTAAGGGGTTGTTAGTTTGGAACGGAGGCTCAGGCGCCCACTGGAGAAGCTCCAGGCTGCGGTTGGAAGCGGAGCGGCGCCGGCTGCAGCTCATTTCTCCCGGTAGTACAGCAGGTACATTTTGAGTGGCTCGGGCAGCGGCAGCCCCAGGATCCTCTCTCTCAGGACGTTGACGGCCGGCTGGGGTCGCAGCAGTTCGCCCGTTTCCTTCTCCTCCTCCTCCTCCTCTTCGTCCCGTTCCTCCGCCTCCTCCTCCTCCTCCTCCACCGTCTCCTCCTCCTCCACCAGCCTCCCCCTACCCGCTCTCCTGCTGCCCCTCGCTGGCCGCCTGCCCTGCCGCTCTCCGACTGCCTCCTCGTCCTCCACTCGGCCCTCTTGGTTGTTGTTGCTGTCCAGGGAGGCGGGGGCCATCCCGCCACCAGCCACCACCTGGCGGGTGGCGAGCATGAGGGTGTTGCAGTGGCGCCGGTGGACGCGACGGCGCTTAAAGCGCGGGCCGTACTTGTGGAGGCCGGCCGCCGCCAGGCCCCGGCCCACGCTGAAGGAGGAGCCCCGGCCCCGCGCCTGACCGTCCCCTCCGTCTGTGGTCACCCGCAGGGTGTGGCGGATGCAGATGCGGGCCAGTTCCTGTAATGTCCGCACCTCATATTTGGCTGGAAGGTTAGGAAACAAAAAAACAGCGGTGAACAAATCAATAAACTGTAAAGAGTTCTGTCCAGAACGTTTTTCCTGCTGGTTCTACAGTCTGTTTTTGATTGAAGCATCAACGGCCGTCTCTCTTTTCCCTTCCTCTCTTTCTTTTCCATCTCCGTGTCTATTTCATTTGAAACAATGTAATTGACAGTCATGCACTGCTGGAGGCATTACAGGCTGATTTTTAGCCTTTAGCTGATAAAATGATTCCCAGTTTTATGTGTGAGGATTTAGTGCGTCATGTTAGTGTGTGCTATTATTCTGGGAACGTTAACAAACAGCACTACATTCTCTGAAAACCTGAAGTGAGACTTACGCAAAGGTGCCATCTTGGGTTTGCTCTTGGGGCTGTGTTTAGGCAGAACCAGAGGAGCGAAAGACACAGAGATGATTTTCTTCGTCTCCCAGCTGCTCAGTCCGGTGCGGATAATCTTGGTCAGCTGCGGAAACGCAACAGAGTGAAGTCATTCGTCCTCTTTTCTTCTTCGTCAGATTTGTTTTCACCTTCATGCTTGCAGTTAAGGTCAACATTTTTAGCCCACCGGATGAAACCACACAAAACTCTTCATATTTCCCTGGATATGACCACAATAAAAACACCTTTGACACCTTCGGTAAGAAGCTAATTAATCAAACACAAGACTTCAGAAAGTTTAGAGAGGAAAATGATCAGAGACGTCAACAAGGTGATTGTTGCTCGGCTGGCCTCTAGAGGACATGGTGTGCCAAGGAAGACAGTTGTGAAAACTCTTCATCATGGACGACTTCAAGAAAAACTGAATTTGCTCATCAATACCCGACTAAAGTTTGTCCAAAAACATCTGTAATGACCTGAAACACGTCTCCAGGTTGGTCAAGAACCTTTGAGGGACAAAGACTGGGTTCGTTTACCTCAAGAGAACTACAGACGGACGCTGTCAGCCAAAAGACAGACTTAAAGACTGAAACAAAACTCCATTGCTGAAACAACGGCTCATCAGTACCCGACTAAAGTTGTGGAGATTTTGTTTTTGTTCTTTTGGGAGAAATACAAGTATGAACACTTTTAATTATGGAATAATAAACACTGGGATATAGCATTAGAACCTAAGCCTATTTTAAACTTCTCCAAAAAAAAAAAAAAAGGAAAAATTCTTCAAAAAGTTCTTGTAGGCTTTTTTTATTGGAAGACTGAAAGACTTCCCGTCTAATGCTGCTGGTGCTCTAATGTTCTCACGTAAAAATCTCTGAGGGCAGAAACAGAATATTTTGTTTTTGAGTTTTAATATTACAGATTAAGAATGAAAATGTGACTTCCCAAGTCACAAGTTAGTCACAAGTCACTAGTTAAAAAAAGTGTAACTTTAACTTGCTAGATAATAAATAAAAGAAAACAGAGAAGAAGACAGAAACAGAAAGTGTCATGGAGACGAGGACTGACCTTCTCCTCCAGAGGCATCACCAGGATGCCCCCCACCTTCAGCAGGTTCTTCATGTACTCCTCGTGTTCCTTCTGCACCCCGGCGCCACAGTAGACCCTGTCATAGTGGCGGCTCTCGGGGGGGATCTCCAGGCAATTGCCCACCACAAAGGATGGCTCACAGAACTCAAACCTGAGAAAAAAATGAACAAAAACAATTAGAAGTCTATTCATTTCTGGAAAAAAAAAAAAAACAAACACAAAAAAACAGATCGCCAACGGAACAAGCAGATCTACAACTTGATACCGGAGAAAGGACAAGAATCAAAATGCTGATCAAGACTCAGACCTCAGCCTCACTGAGAGGAAATGCTTTAGGAAAAGAGCTTACATAAAGATCACTGAGGCAAAATTCCTCAGTAACATTCCTCATCTTACATACCAAAACAAAAAAGAATATAAAGCATCTTTATTTTCTTTTATTTGACTGTAACTAAAAAAAAAAAAAAAAAAAAAGTAAATGTCACAGCTCCGCCTGGACCTACTTGTCGAAACTGTCACTGGTTTTGATGAAGGAGTCTAACTTCTGGTAGGCGTACTCGATCACATCTGCATGCAGCTCTATTCCGTGATTCACCCCAAATGGTCCTGAAAAACAAACAACGTGATCCGAGTTATTTGGAGACGTTTGTGAAAAGCAGTCAGGACTTAGATCTGTACTGGCCTACCCAGAATGAGGCCGACCATGGTGCTGAGGTAGCCGGTCCCGCTGCCCAGGTTGAGGAAGGAGAGGCCGGGATGCAGCTCCAGAGCCTCCATCACCTCGGAGTAGATGCACGGCGCAGACAGGTGGATGTTCCCGTGGCGCCAGGCAAGGTCCTGTCCAGAACAGAAAGCTGCGCTGAGGAAGGGGATTTCTCCGGACCGGCGCCGGCTCTGGTTGAAGAGTCGTTCCTCACCTTGTAGGCGTTGTCCCGGTATTCGTCCAAGTAGTAGTCGGCCCGGTCGATGGCTCTGAAAGCTCGCTCCACCAGGTCTGTGCGGATGTAGTAAGCCTCCTTCAGGTTGTCGATCAGGTCGTCGTTGTCCTCGCCGGCACTAACAGCTCCTCCCATCCTGACTGGAGGACGAGCAGCACAACAAACCCAACGGGACTTCAGGAAGCTCTGGGTTTCTCCAAGGAGAATAGCCTTTCATGAAAAAAAAAAGAAGAGGATTCTGGTACCACCGACTACTGGAACTTGCTTTGTGACAGCAGACAGAGATAGAGTTTCTCTCAGGTCATATATGGTCCTAATCTATAGTTTCTGTTTTTGCTTTGTGTTTTGTTCACTTGTTTTAAGGCGTTTCCAGGTCAGACTCGATGCAACCTCTCTGTGTGAATTGGGGTTTCCCTCTATAACTAGGAGGGTAGCAATAAAATTCACAAGACCAGACGAGACACAATATTGAGTTCATGAGAACGGGACTGGACGAAAACTTCAACGGCCTTTTTGCTGCATTTTTATTGAGTTCTGCCACCCACTCAATAAACTGTCTGTTTTGTCTCTTCGGTGCTTTACCAGGGGGAGAAAACCAAGGGATAAATGGAGAGGCTGTGAGCCAACAACACTGCTGCGAACCAATGTGTCCCCATGGAAAATACCAAAAATAAGGTGAAAATTGTGTCAAACAGAACACAACAAAACAATTTTAAAAAAGGCAAAAAGAACAGAAATCCTGCATTTTTATTTTATTTGGGTATTTAAATCTCACTTTGACAGTTTTGTAATTCCAAAAGTACAAAACTTCCATCTACTTCATGTTACTTTGAAGTAATGTGCGTGCGTGCGTGCGTGCGTGCGTGCGTGCGTGCGTGCGTTTATCGGCTGCACAGTTGCAACAACATGGTCCTGGGTTGGACTTTTTTATGTTCTTTCTGTGCACCCACAGGTTCTCACCGGGTACTCTGTCTTTCTCCTGCTGTCCAAAAACTGTTCTTGTTAGGTTTACTGGTTACTCCAAGAGTGTGTGCACGGTTGTTATTAGTGGAGTTGCACCAATAAATTGATTGGTCAATACTTACTTTAGTAACCTGTCTTATCTACCACTGCAAAGGTCTTAAAATCAGACACTGTCCCCTTTTGCTCTGCCGTGACAGAGAACTGATGGACATGTCACCATGTCATGTCTGAATGTGTGCAGCTAACAATAATCATCCACTGCTGCCAACTTGCCAACTTTGTCTTGACATTTAGTGCTGTTTTCAGACAAAATAAAAAATAAAAACAACAACAAAATCAGTATCAGCCAAAATTGGAATCAGCAGGTTTGGCTTTTTAAAGATGAGTGACCAGCCAGGAAACTGCAATCGGTGCACTCCTACTTATTGTTGTTGTGTTATTGTCTGTGTTGCAAGGACGAGCAGCTCATGTACAGTACGCCATCGTGGGTCCTGTGGTTTATCTGGTAGGCCTGTTTTCTAACTGATCCATGTGTTAAAGAGGTAAATTCAAGTAATTCAAGTAAATTCAATTTCTTGGTAAGAATAAAGACATACACATTCCTTAGACACATTAACAGTAAAGACTGACAAGGTCAGCACCACCAGCACGAAGCTGGCTGGGCTCCAGAGATCAGATCAGTCCAGGCCAAACGAAGGGCCCCATCAGGAGGCTGTAAACGAACCAAGCAGCTGGTTAGCTGCATATTACTGCTGCTGATGGTCTTTGATGAGTCGACTTGAAAGGGATGTTGAGAAACAAACAAGGGCTCCCCCATCAAAAGGAGGTGGATCCAGTGGGAAATGACCAGAGGATGGCGCTCTAAATCATTGCTTGTTTTCGTGCACCCTTTATATGAAAGCCAATCATCAGAGCTCAGTAATGCCCTACCGTCGTTTCTGTTTTTTTTTCTTTTTTTTCTGGAGAGTTTCTGTGACGGGGCGCCGCAGGTTTTAATTCACCAAAGCTGCTGCTGGCGCTTCGGCCATTAGCGCCACCCGTAACCATCCAGTTTAAACACCACCACACCAGCACCAGAGAGCGCTTTAGCGTTATTTTCACCCGAACAGCAGTAAAACAGCCAGTAACACCTCCATGCAGCTGCATTATGTCCTCCAGAGAAAAGGAGGAAAACACCGAGACGACGCGCGGACCAAAGCTGGCCGCAGCGGGGAGAAGAGCTGCCAGCAGCCGCGGTTCGGGCCCAGTTAGCGGGGTATCGGCTGGGGAAACGCTCTCTGTCTCAGCTGCTTACCTTCTCGTCGGCCTATTCTTCTTCTTGTTGTTGACGGTGGTGGCGGTGGTGGGGGATCCAGTCAACGCACCACTGCTGGATGTAAACATTCGGCCATCTGACGTGATGACGTCACATACCGAGCACGTAAAAAAGATGGCCTAGTTTCACAAAGCGGAGATGTAATGGTTCAGATCAGGTCGGGAAAGGCCCTTTTTTCCATGAACGGCTCCAGCTTCTTCTCATTTTTCAGATAAAGAAATATATTCATGCTGTTGTTGTATTTATAAGTTCTGCTAGTTGGCACGCAGAACTTTTCTGGTACCATTTTTTTTGTATTATATATAGCGTTATTTTCACCCGGAAAAAAATAAAGTGTGCTGGATTTTATGATGTCCTCCTGTTCAGTGTTTGTGTTGAATTAAAAATGTACAGAAACTCACATAACTAAAGGTTTGATATTGTTTTAACACTTAACAAAAGGATCGAAAAGACATCGCAAAAACCATGTTTGGCAAATGCATGTAAATTCACAAATCGTCCACCAGATGTCAGTGGACAATTTGTGAAAGTCATTGTATGTCTTGAATCAGTATAGAAGAAAAACTACCATCTTGATATTTTTTTAAACAGTCTGGCATATGTTGTATTGATTTCATTTACTTTCATTAACCTTTTTAAATGGGTGAATTAAGGCTTTTTTTCCCCTACAAATTTTGAAATCAAGTATCAGAACCCATTCTATCTGCTGCACATTATGCTAAGCAACATTAATCTCTATTTTATAATTTGTCATAAACCAATTTCATAAGTTCTTAGCCAAACTGGCCCCTCAACTGTAAACTGAAGGAGGGGTGGGTTTGGTACAGAACCTGTTAAATTAGTTTATGACAAATTATAAAATAGAGACTAACGTTACTCAGCATAATGTGGAGTTCATATAATGGGTGCTGGTGTTTGTTTTAAAAATTTGTTGTAAAAAATGTTTCCTGTTCTCAATATGAAATGAAAGTGCACAGTGGGACTAAAGGTTTGTTGAGTGACATTTATTTTTTAGTTGCATCAACTAAAAAAATTCAGTGGAATGTCAAGGGCCCACAGAAAAACAGTCAAGGGGCTCCATCAGACTTCCAGACTAATCTGACCAACTTCCATATCTGCACTAAAGAAAACAGTTCCACTGAGTGATGGTCAGGGGGCTCAGGGTGATGTGTAGATATAATCAATCAATCAATCAATCAATCAATCAATCAATCAATCAATCATTTTACATATTTATCCCTAGTGGAGTGACTAGGGGTGTCGGTGTCTATCTTCAGTGGGTGAGGGGGGTGTACCCCCATACAGGTCGCTGTATGGGGGTACCCATACATCACAAGTCTCTCTCCCAAATGGTTTGTTGCAAATAGGACATCTTAGGTTTGGGGTTGAGCCATACGGGCACAGGTGTACAAAATCCAGCATCTACCCATACAAAATTAGGTTTCAAATATTTGTGAAAGAATGGGTCACTCTCTGGTGCTCAGTGATGTTAGCCATGGAATATATCCTGTCATGGAACGTCCTCATTACTGAATATGCCGCAGTCAAGTGTTGGTTAACAAAGGAGAACTGATTGGGAATGACAGCAATCTAGCCATGAAGAGGAAGACCATGTAAAATTACAAAGTGAGGTAAATCAGGGGAATCAGGCAGCAACTTTGGTTCATCTGGCACATGCGACCAGCATTGTTGAAGAAATCCAGCAAACCATTAGCCACTCAACTCATAGCTGGAGGAGGGTCTGCTCAGCTGACGTTTCCCTGCCACGTTTCAGTGCCAGGGAAACGTGTGGAACCATGGTTTCTCCCCTCAGCTCTGTGGTTGAGGTTCTTTTTCCTCAGATCAATGGCAGCAGGCAGCAAGCAGCGGTGCGGCGATGGAAGTCATCTCTTTTAAGGAAATATGTAATTCAAAGATTCCTTCAGCAGAATTATGAATAAGCCAGGTTCAAGACTTATTCCTACAGCAGTAGATTTAGGAATAGAAATACTGGATATGCAAACAAAATCATATATATTTCAGGTCCAGGACTTGTGGTAAGTGCCAGTCCACCTTAGGGGAGTTGGTCCTTCTGATTCAGGAAGACGTCCTCTCCCATGGGTCAGTCACTGCACTGCAGATTAGAGACTGACTTCCATTAGTGGCTCCTCTTTCTTAATATAATGTCACATTTTCCCAGAGCGAAACTCTGCCTTTTCCTGCTAAAACTGAAAGGAGGTTATCATGGTGCATTGTGGGATAAATAGTTCTCATACCAGCCTCCTTGCTCCTTGTAGTTCCTTCTGAGCCTCCAGAGCCTCTGGCTGGAGGCTCAACACTGTCAAGTTCAAAAGAGTTGAAGTTTTCTAGAACTTTGCGGTAAACAGCTCATTCTTCTCTATTGCCAGTTTTACTCAGGCATTGAGGACTGGTCATAAATGCTCACTCAAAGGCTCAGTTCAGCAGGGAAAAGGCAAGGATTTCGCAGTAAGAACCTGCTTTATATAGGACAATGATATGTCAACAAAATCACAATAACTAGTTAGTTCCTATGATGACATAACCTGTTCCTGTCCCAGTTAGGTTATTATTGAAGGATTATGTTGTCAGTTCAGATATATTTTGTCATACTCTGTGTACATGTGTCTTTATTAGACTTGGTCCTAGCACCGATCTATCAGTGAGTGCTAATGCCAACTGCTCTATCACAATATCTCATGCTGATACTGTCACCAATGATAAGTATTCACACCCCCTACAGATTCTTTAAAAATATGCTTTTACCAGCTTAAACAACATCATATGAAAGCCTTTGTATTAAAACTGTAATGCCCTTGAAGTTCGTTTGTGTGTACAGAAGAGGCGTAAATCAAGTACATAGAAATATGAATTAGACAGAAACACAAATGCTCTGTTCTATGAGTCTTTATTCGGTTTTTTTTTATAGAGAACATTTAAAATGGTTCATACCCTCACAATAACTGACGTCAATTCTCTGCTTTATAACACTGACACAGAAACAGGGAACATGTTTACAAGTACACAAACACACATCCACAAACTTGGCCAATCTACAGTGTTATAACCCCCCGCCCCACCCGCTCCATCCAACCCCCCCCTTCCCCCCAAAAAAGGTTAAACAAAAACATGAATCCCTAAGAACACACAGCCAAGGCCTGTCCCACTTTACAAAACGGTGCAGTAGCAAAGGAACAACCACATCTACAAAAGTAACTAAAATGATCACACATTCTATAGTAATGGAAGTGCTTGTACTTCTGGAAGTTTTGTACTATTTTTTATTTTTTTTTAAAGGATTTCAACATCAGTGTCTAGAAAATCACCAGTAAAAATAGCTCATCTCTGTAAAAATGTGCTAGCAGGACAACCCTTGGCTGTGGAGTTTTTGTTGTTTTTTTTGTCACAAACTATTCTTCATTTATAGAATCGTTATTAGTTTCGAAACCATTTTCAACTTCGATACAACAACAAATAACACTGTTTTTTTTTTTTGTCTGGATACAAATATGTACAGAAACTTTTCCCACTTATGTCAAAATAATGCCCTGCACTCTGATGCATTATCTAGAGATGACTGCCGAGCTTCAGATCCCTTCACAGAAACTGTCCGTGCAGTTTTTGGTACCTGAATCGACAGAATGAGATCACAGTTTCTTCAGAGAGACAAAAGCTTTGAGTTTTGCCCTGTTACTCAGAGTGCTCTCTCTGTCTGTCTGCAGCGGACAGAAGAAGACACGCTTTATTCCACAGAGTAAAACCGTTAACCCACCCCCACCCGTTTCCCCCTGAAAGTCAGACATCTGGATCAGGACCGAGGATTTTCAGCAGTAATTGAATGGGTGTAAACATACCATATGTTGACATGAGTGGAGGGAGAAAGGCACACATGATAAGACCACACATATCTGAGAACTACGCCTGGGGAGGTGGGAAAAAAAATGGGGGTTTCTTTTGGTTTTGTTATATTTTGGACAGCCTGATGAAAAAGTGCCACTCAGTTTTTTTTCTCTCTCTCTATCTGTCTCTCCTTATATATCTCCCCTTCACACTCACATTTGGATTTTGGTGTTGACTGAATTCCCTGAAAAGTGTCGTCACATCAAATAAAATTGAGAGAGGGGAGGGAGGTGGGGGAAAAAAACCGAGCCCCGTCTTGTTAAATGCTCTTTTTCGGATCAGAACAATAAAACTGACTCCATCACTCGATACTTCTATGTAAATAGGAAAACATACAGTGCGTGGGTGCAGGACCGACCGTGGGCTGAGTTCGCTTTCTTAGCTGACTTTTTCTGTTTTTTTTTTTTTCATTTCTTTTCTTAAAACGCTCTGCTTTCATGGCCTCAGTGTTCTTCATTTACATACCTCAGTAGACAATTTCATCAAGCAGTTTAAAAGGGGTCATGCCATATCAAATAGGTTAGGAGAATATTCACAGTCTTAACACTCTCTGGGTAGAATTCTTGTGCATTTCAATAGGAAAAATACACTACTTTGTTAACCAAATGCATCCAAGCAATCGTTCTTGAGGAAAGACGCAAAGAAGACCCAGGAGGGGGTAAAGAGGGGCTGGAGCGACCGGGGGATGGGGAGGAGCGGGGTTTGGGCTAAAAAGTCAGGAAAAGCTTTAACATTCTCTTGAGTGACGTCCACATATTTATGCAACAAACGCCTCCTCCAACAACAAAAGGGGAGGTTGTGCAGCCTGGCAAATCAATTTTCCACTCCCACGCGCTCGTCTCATTTCACACGAGGCCTTGATCCAGCCGCTGCGATCGCCTCTAGCCTCAGCTGACTGCACGACCTGTGGCTATGCTCCGCTCTGCCACAGGTCACCTGAGAACCAAGCAACTCCTTCCCGTCAATCTCTCTTTTGGTTTCCCAGAATTTGAAAAAAGAAAATCCTTTAATTTCATAAAACTCAGGGGTGCGGCGATGGCGCAGGGGTAGAGCGCGCGACCCATATACGGAGACCTTTAGTTACAGATTCGAGTCTCGGCCTGTTGCCGTACGTCTTCTCTCACAACGCGCTTTTCCTGTCTGACCACTGTTAAATAAAGGCCGCTAGAACGTAAGAAGTAATCATAATAATTTCATGAAACTCTTCAGAGAATATACAGGAAATTTCCTGATCTCAGATCTGTCCGACTTCAACTGCTGGCATCTTTGACGAGTTATTCAGAAAGTGCACATTCTACGCTGGCTAAGAGCACATTTACAACATGCCTTGGACATCAGAGTTACACGTGGGAATAGTTTCACCCCAAAGGCAGGTCACACTAACGTCTCCTACTGGTTTGTTTCAACACAAAAGAGCTCGGAGTGAGCAGGCCTTTACCATGAACAACACACAAGAAGAATATTCAGAAACTGCACAACGTCGCTGAACACAATGTGCAGAACATTATTCAGAGGCATCGTCTTTTTTTTCACTATACATGAACTCACACTGACACTTAGGATTCAGGTTCAGCCGTAAACATGCAGCTGATGTTTAGCACACCTTCAGGCCAAAGACAAGACAGGTGGACGAAAAGAAGAAGAAGAAGAAAAAACAAAAAAAACGAGACGGGAGGGGGGACGGAAACCGACGGGATCCAAAAGTACTGTTCCACTAACGTCAACGACTTCAGCTTGACTGAATGTTTAAAGCCACAGTTGAGCAGGTCTAAGTGATATTAAAGAAGGAGCAACCGTCTCCTCACAATGACGCACCCTTAACGTCTCGCCTGAACAGCTTCTGATAATACAAGAGAAGAAGAAGTCAACAATTACACTGGAAAAATATATGTATGTTTATATTCATATATATAGCATCTTTAAAATCTATTTGTACAGAATGTATATATAGTGTACTTATGGCCATCTTGGCAGAGAAATAAAGGCATTTTGAAACAATCCGCGTTCTCTCTCGATGCCGTGGTCGTCCCGGGCAACCAGACATTCTTACATTGCAGAGATGCAGAGAATCAGGAAAAAAGTAAGCTCTCCTTTTTTTTTTTTTTTTGCTCTTTTTCTTTTCTTTTTAATCAGTGGCACTTTGTGCATCGAAAAAAAAATTAAAATCTAGAGTAAGGCTACAAGGGTGTGTATGTTTGAAGTTAGTCAAAGACAGAAAGGACCTTAATGTATCCTCGAGGGTTTGGATATGTCGCAGTGTATTTCAGGAATCATCATGCATCCAGGCTGAAACACGGCCGGAAAAGCGCTCTGTGTGGAACATTTTTACGGACGATCAGAGAATAATTCGCCAATCAGCCTCGGTGCATCATAGAGGTTCTGGGTGAGCCAGTGCTGGCCGCTACAAAGAGCTTGGGAGAGGTACAAAACACTTTTTTTTTTCTTTTTAAGCTTTTTTTGTCTTCACCTGACAGGAAGCAAATTAAAACACAGAAACGTGACAGTAACAGAGAAGTGAGTGCTTCTGTTGGGTTTACAATCAGCTGCTGGTTTGTCTAAGTACACGCCTAAGCAATCAAACAGTACTGGTATTAATGTCGTTTCTTTATTTAATTATTAGCAGTGGATTTTTTTTTTTAATCTTTTTTTTAACTACTCAGACTCAACCGTCACAACACGCACATAAATAAGAAACAAAATAAATACACATCAGTCGACATCTTTCTCATCAAATAAATAATAAATACATCATTTTTCTTTTTTCCCTCTCGCCTGTGGTTTTTTTTGTAGCAGTAACAGGAAAAAAAGCACAAACAAAACAGAGGAAAACAAGAAAAAAACCAAAACAAAACGATAATTTTTTTGTAAAATTATCAAAAGAATTTTGATTCCTTATAAAACATCTGCACGTAAAAAGTTAAAAAAAAACAAAACAAAAATGCCTCATCTGTCGTTATCGATTCTTAAGACATCTGCAGATTGGTTATCGGTAAAGTTGCATTTTTTTTGTTTGTTTGTTTTACAAAACAAAGTTATTAATAAATAGATTGCTTTAAATAAATAAACCTCAATAACATAAAGGGCAATAAGTTATAATTTAAAAGTTCACAAGTTTAAATAATTCATATATAACAATAATTATCGTACCACAAAACTATTCATTGAAATGAAGTGCAATTCCTATGTTGATAAATACTATTGATATGACTAACCGAAGCTGAGATGTGTGCACACTACTCCTATCATCATTCCAGTAAAAAAAAACAAACAAAGAGGGTTTGGTCTGCTGAGTATCCCGGCTGTTCTGAGATCTGCCTCACCGCTGCAGACACACACATTCAGGAGAGCGTGCGTCTCATTTCGCTGGGATATGTGTGTGAGAAGTGTGTGTGTGAGTGGATGTGGATCACACAGCTGGTGAGCGCCCCTTCCCAGCCAACGCTACAGGACAGCGGCGAAAGTCCTGTCGTCCGGAAGCAGATCCCGCCTCCTCGTTCCGGCGTTCCGGCCCCGTTGGAAGCAAACTCAGCAGGTAAACATACAGCATGTCAAAGCCCCTCCGATCTAGTTCCTACAAACATTATTCCTGCTTTTCCAAACACTCTGACTTGAAGGTTTCCTCCTCTGAATCTCAGAAGCAGCATGATGTGGATTTTGGTCGCTTTTTCTTCAACAGAGGTGCTCCCTGGGTTGATTTTATTTGAAAATTTGCCATTTATTTATGTAACCTGAATTCCCTTTTTGTTTTTGAATCGTATTTAAATATATCGTTGAGCATTTCAGCATCTCTCCAACTGCCCCTCCCCATCCCGCTCCCCCTGCATCCAGCTCTCCAGCTCCAGCAGCCGTTTCAGATTTGCCTCCCGTGCCGCGCGTCGAGCCTCACACTTTGATGCCCTTCACAGCCTTGTTGATGCTCTCCAGTAAGGCCTTGTTTTCCGGGCTCTGGAAGCACTCCTTGTTGGTGTACATGTCGGTCAGGGTGCTGACGTAGTTGTCAAAGTTCTGCTCGGTGATTGGCTCCTGCTGCCACGCAAGAGAGATCGAGATGAGTGAGATAAGTGGAATGGTATCTGCATTTCTATTCACCGCAAAATTGCACAAATTTAAATGACGAAAAGAATTAAGCCTAATGGAAACATGCCAATTTTGAATAAAACCCTGATACTTTTTGATTAAAGGTTTTGCGTTACAAGGTGGTTTTTCAGTCATATCAAAATGGATGTGTAATGATAGTGTTGCAATGGAAACACTTTTTTCACACTACATGAGGCATGTGATCACTAGCTGATGTTACTACTGGTGAAAACGCCAAAGAAGACAACAGGAAGTAGTAGGAGAATGATAGTTTGTATTTCTTTTTTTTCCCACGTCACCAGAGCTCTCACAGCATTACAGAGTTTATAAAAAGTTGTGCGTCATTCCAACGTGTTGAATCCATAGCTCTTCTGTAAAATCGACTACAATTTCCCCAAAATGCCGCATTCTTAGCCGCTCTCAAGTAGGCGGGGCTTGTTGCTCTTATGCCTGAATAAGTCGCAGAACTCTCCTGTGATGGCTGATAGACGATGAGCGCCATGGCGGAATTATAATTATACATATAACTGCTCACACTCATTGCTGCCATGATTTTTAATGACTTATCCATGAACAAGCTTATTTACTTGTGATTTTAATATAATTTCTTATTTAATGGTAAACACAGCAATTGCAAAGTTGGGTTTCTATGGCATTAGCGGAATCTAGACAAAGATCTGTGCACATCTGCAATGGAAACACAGCCTGTGACGTGAGAAGCCTCACCATGTGCGGCAGGCGGATGTTAGCCAGGCTGCGGATGAGGGCCCGGCTCAGACCGGACAGCTCCATGAAGAGGGCCTCGTTCTGCTCTTCGATCATCTTGTTCTCATGCTCAATGCTCTTTAGGTTTTTTTCCATGGAAGAGATCTGCAACACAAAGTGACATTTTCAAATTACAAAACCTTTCACTTAAGAAAGTTGTTTATATCGGAGACCCTGTTCACACCGGAGTAATGTCCACACAGTCAGATCCAGTCTGGGCCGTGGTAAGAGTAACTATATGGAGAGAAAATCGTACGTCTGTGCACAAGTAAATACTTGATTTGTAAACTGAGGGGGTTTTCACACCTGATAGTCTGGTAGACTCGGTTTGACTGGAGACCAAAATGACATTTGTTCCATTTTCAGCTGCTGTGGGTCGCTTTCACACAGCTCTATGTCAAACCAAACCCTAAGAAAAACCTGCACTCCCCTCCCTCTCCTGTGGTGGCGCTGCACCAAGAACCACTAAAAGAAGAAATGAGACAAAAACCCCAGAAGAAGACATAAGAGCAACTTCCTTCTTCACAAAATGATGGCATGAGATTTTAATGGTTGTAGCAAGTCTCTTTTTTCATTGAGACTTGTATTTTTAAGTATTTTTAAAATACTTAAAGTATTTTAAGTATTTAAAAAATACTCAAAATACTTTAAGTATTTTTAAAAGTCAGTACTTTCTTCCTTTTAGTCAAGTAAAAATGTTGATGTGGTACTTTTACTTTTACTACAGTATAGTTTTGTCTGTTTATTTGTACTTTTACTTAAGTACCTTCTTTGAGTACTTTCTCCATAACTGAATAATGTACAGTATTGTTCCATATTTGAACCCAGACATGTACACTGCAAAAACACAAATTCCTCCAAGTATTTTTTAGCCTAGTTTCTAGTGCAAATATCTCAGTACACTTGAAATAAGACAAAACTAACTTAAATGTAACTTTTAAGCAAGATAAAGGAGCTTGTTTAGAGTCAATAATTCCTTGATATCAATCTTTTATTGCCAGATTATTTCACTTATGGCAAAAATGTTTGGTTATGAGTGAAATAATCTGCCAATGGAACAAGTCATTTTTAAAATCATTTTTTTTAGGAATTGTTGACTTAAAACAAGTTCCCATATCTGGCAGAAATTTTACTTGTAAATTAGTTTTGTCTTATTTCAAGTGCACTAAGATATTTGCTTGAGAAACAAGGCTAAAAAAAATACTTGGTAATATGTTGTGTTGTTGCAGTGTCTGATTTTTTTTATTTATTGTTATGTTGTGTTTTAATGTACAGCACTTTGTATCAGCTATGGTTGTTTTAAAGTGCTTTATAAATAAAGTTGGTATGGTATTTTGTTAACCTGAAGTTACTCTGAAATAAATAATGTCCTTTAATCAGAAACCCTTTTAAATTCTCTTGTCACTGTGCATTGAGTTGCACTGCTCATATTTGCTGCTTTTCTTTAAATTGAAATATACTGACGGGTCTATTTCAACATATAAGATCACCTACAAATGATGTTTTGCATTATATGTACCAGAAACCACCTGCATTACAGCGACACCCACCTGAGTTTGCAGGTTGACCATGTCGGCCTCCATTTCGTTGTTGGACTCGTTGAGGTCGTTTATCTCTCTGTTGAGCTGCTTGATCTCCTCATCGTTGTCCAGAACTAAAACAGAAGCGCAGACATGTCGGTGAAAGAGGAAAACCTGAATATAAGCAGGATAACCGCTTACTCCCATCAATTCACTCAACTACAAACGTAGACATCGTACACCACATAATGTATTGTTCTGTGGTTTTCTTAGTAACCCCTCCTTTGTAACATAAAGGCATTAGGATGTTAAGTCCAAACATCATACCGTCAGTGGCTCTGAACTTGGTGCTCATGTATTCCTCGGAGGGGAACTTGGCCTTCTTCTTGGCGAACAAGGCTCTAGGACATCCTGAGAGGCTAGACAGAGAAAGAGACAGACAGACAGACGGACAGAGAAAGACGGGGTCGTTAGTCTGAGCTGAATTGTCAAGTAAAAAAGACACCTGTCTACTTTCTAGACTCAGCTTAAAACGTTCCTTTTTCATAAAGCTTATAGTTAGACTGGTGCAAATTATTCTGAGTTATCTCTGGAGTTGTGCTGATGTAGGCTTAGGTTACTGGAGGACAAACTGACCACTTTTTCTCACTTTCTTCTTTTACTCCACTCCAATTTGCATTATTTACTGTTATTTCAATGATTAACTTTATGGGGTTTTTTTAGGTATTTTTTTTCTCCACGGAAGCTACACCTGGTCTGGCAGTACGTTTGGCTGACATAACGTTATATCAGTCGATATAATGTTATATCGGCTGATATATTGTTACCATGAACTAATCGTTCTCCCTCTGCCTCTCCTGTTATTAACTCTTTACTTTCATGAGCATCATGAAGTCATCAAAACATGGCTCCTCTATTAACTCTTAACAACGTTTTTACCAGCGTTGCACTGAGAAGCAGCTTGTATGAAGAGCTCAGCAGATTAGCAGTTCCACCAGGTGTTTGCTAATTGCTGCCGGCTAGTCTGAAGGAGTTGAGTGGGGGAGTCATGGAGGAGGGCTGCTGTGTGAGGCCGAAGCTTGGGAACTGCAACTCTGAGGAGGAGCTGCGCCTCGAAGGCGGTGCTATGACCACACAGGCATTTCACACAGCTGAATGGTTGCCATAGAGATTAAAGAATTTCTAAAGCATGCATGAAAGAATCAAAGCATCCAGATATGTTTTGGATTATAAGTAAAGCTAAAAAAAAAGTTGATTTTACATAACACTGCCCCTTTAAGAGAGTCCTGCTAGAGAAACAAAGCTAAGCTCAAGTTGCACCATAAAACAGCTCGGCTCGTCAGCGTGCGGCTCACCTGCGATGTGTGAGGAAGCTGCCGTTGGCGTGTCCGGAGCCGTCACAGCCGGGGGTGGGGCAGGTGGGACCCTCTGTCTTGAATGCCTTCCAGTTGAAGGGCATCCCGTTCAGGAGGCCCTCCTTCTGCCTGCGGGCGGCCAGCGGGCAGCCGTAGGCGCTGCGGTGCGTGGCGTACTTGCCGCTGATGTGGCCCAGGCTGTCGCAGCCCGGCACGGGGCATCTGCTGGGAGTGACGGAAAGACATCAAACAGAGAGAGAAGAAGAAGAAGAAGAAGTGTTTAGGGGATAAATACTCAAAAATACTCAAAAAATGTTATTTTTGAGGATTATTTAACAGATATGCACTTTCAATTTTTTGGGTAATTTTTTTTATGTATTCTTCCTGTAGTATTATTACTAGTATATGTTATCAGGTTTAATGTTTTATGTGGAAATGCAACATGTATCCTCCATGCACTGTGCTCTACATCACTCTAACATGAACTAGACTAAGAGTCAGTGATTGCAGCTGGAGTGCTTCATCAGTGAGGGCGATTACTGTTGGGTTCAACTAAAGGCCAAGGTCAGCACCTCCACATAAGACTCAGTGACTGTCCTCTCTGTGCTTCTCTGTCTCTCTGTCCTTTATTGCATTTTACTCTTTACCGTCAGTCATGCTAAAAGCAGACGTTATGGCTTTCTGAGCGGTACGAACTTTAAAAGCTCCGAGTCCTCCTGGTTGTCCTTGGTAGGAGTTTTAATTCCACTTTTCTTGGCACGCGGGCACCCAGAGAGACTGAAAACAGAAAGTATGGAGTTGATAACAGAGGGTTGAAAAACGTTACGGTAAGGTGACTGTTGCATAAAGGGACAGAACATGAGAAGGAAGGATATTCTTTCAAAGAAAAAAGAAAAAAAGAGGTCCAACTAAACGAAAAAAGAAAATCAAATCAAAAACGCCTGAAAGGTGAGGAAATGTGGATGTGGTTCCTGTCTGACTCTACCATGAGCTGTCACTAGGCCCTCTGACTGACTGACTGACTGACTGACTGACTGACTGACTGACTGACTGACTGACTCACTGGTTGTGTGTTTTGTTGAAGGAGCTCTTTGCTCAGTGTGTTGGTTACCTTCGGTGAGAGGCATAGTTTCCTGTGATGTGACCCGAACCGTCGCATCCTGGCGTGGGGCATCTGAGAACAGGAAGAGTTTCATATTTAGCGTTTAGGAAAGGAACGCCAAACCTTCCCTAAAGGTGACAGAACTCAGCTGAGACAACGAGAGAAGATGGCTTGTTACTGCACCCTGGCAAATGTGTTTCGGATTTTTATCACTTCGCAGTCACAAAATGTCGAAGTCATTTATTGAGATTTTGTGATAGACAAGCAGGAAGTAGAAATAAAAAAATCCATATGTTGAGAAAAAAGGCAGTTGGAAGCACACACTGGGTTGTGTCTCTACCACACTGGCTCATCTAAAGACTGACATTTTTCTTTGGAAGATGACTCAAATTCAGTCAGATCGAATGGAAAGCCTTTGTGAATAGTAAAGAGAGTAGTAGCAACTCTTGCTACCAATTCTCAATTGGATTTTGTCGCAGACTTTGACTAGGCTGTTTGAACACACGAAAATGCTTCATCTTAAAACGGGGTTGTCAAACTCATGTTCATCTTGGGCCACATCAAGATCATAAATGACCTCAAAGGGCCGGTGGTGGCAGAACGTAATGATAAAAATACCTGTTAGAAAACTGTCAAATCACTTTGAAGTGCTTTTCACATTGATGTACACACAGACTGATTTGATTTAGTTGATAAAATAATATCTAAGCATCTTTAATCTTGAAGATTCTCCAGTATACCAGACAAAGCTCACAGCATAATACTCCCATCACCATGTTTGTCTAAGCGGACGGTCTTATTTTAACATCACCATTATGCAGTAAAATAACAATCCCAACAAAGCACATTGAAGTTAGTGATGTAACATGTCGTAATGTGAAGAGTGTGAATACATTTGCGTTCTACTCGTATCACATATCCCAAACATGTTGGAGTGACCTTGAATTTCACTGTCTCCACACTGTACGTTCATTGAGACCCAAGGATATCATCTGCTATCACAATAACTCTGACAATGGTAATTATTCAGTATAAAGATAAAGTTTGCAATCTCTGTACCAGCGCTGCACCGACTGCAGTTTTCTGACCGATTGCCAAATATCGATATTTAAAAAGCCTGACTAGACAATTCAGTATTTGCCCAAAGCTGATTTTTTTGTCTGAAATGTTTCTAAATATAGCAAGAAAGTCATTGACTTCACCACAGTGGGGTGACTACTGTTAAATGCAAACGTGCAGACATGACCTGATGGGCGGGGCCAACAGTCACACCTCTCTCACAGCAGAGCAGTACTGGTTGATTTTTAGACCTTTGCCGAGGTAGATAAGGTCGGTGGATAAGGTCTGCTTCATATGTACGTGTCAGCCCTTCACTGATCTCCCAAAATTAAGGAAATCTGGGCTGATTTATCGAAACAACCCTACTCGATACCAAATATTACTAATTTTCTGTCGGAACTAAAATTTCTGTGTAAATCCTTCATTTTGATTAATAAAAAAACAGAGCAACGTTTCTTTTTTAGATACATAAAATATGTCCCCCAAACCTCTGACTAATGTTTTATTTAATCAATTATTTTGAGTTTTTTTGTTTGTGTTTTTCTTTTTTGCTTACTTATCTTGGAAGAATTCTATTATTGTATTTCCTAGCCCTGAAATATGTCTTTCTTCATCTTGCTTAAATTTAACCTTCAATTCTCTCACAACTGATTCTCTACACATTATATCATATCTGTTGTTCTTTAATGCAAAACTTGTTTGTTTTGTGCATTTTTGCTCAATAAAGATAAAAAATTGAATGAATTAAATTTAAAAAAATGTAATTCAGGCATTTTTGACGCAACTTTTTATTTTGTACTTATTCATATGAGCTGAGTGACTTTAAAGCGAGCAGAGACTGATCTGCAGAAAGACACACAATGACAGACGCAGCAGCAGAGACAGCAGTTGAGCTAACGTCAGCAGCGCGCAGCGCTGGACGGTGTCAGTAGCAGTGCGCCGAAACGACAGTGAAAAAGCAAAACGAAGGTGAAGAGCAGACATACTTGAGTTCAGGAGTGTGGGCCGCCATGAGGGACCGAAGGCTCTTATCAGCGAGAGGACACCCAGACAGACTGAGAGAGGAAAGGAGAAACAGTGAAGGAGAGGACGAGGAAAGCGAGAGGGGAGAAAGACGTGAGTGAAGGGAAATCCAGAAGGCAAAGCTTACCAAGGTCATTTAGGAGTAAGAGGGCAGACAGAGAGTAGTAAATCGCTGATAAGTATAAAAGTCATTGACAGTCTTTGCTTTAGGGCTCACTCTGGCAGGTCAGATCAAATCAAATGTTTGGTTTTGGTCTTTTGTTGGGCTCAGAGTCTCAGCAGCACTAACGTGTCACATTAGCGCTAGCAGAGCGGGAGCCGCACACGTTGGGCTAACAGGCTTCAGAATGAACATACCTGCGGTGGGATGCGTAGTTCCCTGTTATGTGGCCGCTGCCATCGCAGCCAGGTGTGGGGCACCTGCAGAGGGAAGAACAGAAGTGCAAGGAGGAGAAAAGGGAGGCAGAGGCCAAGAGTTAGAACAGACGAGCACAAGAAGAAGAAAAAGAAGAAGAAGAAGAAGAAAGCACAGATTCCTGGAGGAGACGAAGAAGCTGCCCTTAATGCATGTAAACCTGACCGTTTTTATGAAGTAGTTACCAAAGTAAGACTTATATTATTGGATCTAGCAAAAAAAAGAAATGTGTGTGGTGGTTTTCCTTTGAAAAATTGTGCTGCTAAAAGGAAATCCGAAGGATGTGTAAAACTATCAATTAAAATTAGTGGAGCACCGATAAATCAGCCAGTCGATAAATCAACTCCGATTTCCTTGGCGATCGGCTGATACTTCCATGGGAAATCGATCTGACCCACCAGTCTTATCTTCCTCTCTGATCTACATCCACAAATGTATGAAAATAAGCCCCTGTCCCCTTTTGCTCTGCCATGAGAGAGGACTGAGCAACAGCTAAGTCGGCCCACCGCTATTGCCAACTTAGCAACCTTGTTGCTATGCTTTTTAGACCAAAAAACATCAACATCAGCCAAAAGCAGACTCGGCACAGCAGACTTTTTAAATATCGTTGATCGGCCAGAAAACTTCAATTGGTGCATCCCTGATTAAAATAATAACAATTTTAATCATGTATATTAGTTTCCAAATATAATGTGCATTAATGCTTAATTTCTATTGAAAATTGTCTTTATATTTTAAATTAAGATTTTGTTGACTATGCCAGTCATCATAACTAGCATAGCCTTGGTGCTAATGCTTTAGTCAGACTTGCTAGCAAGCTGAGCTTCTTTCTCTCTACTGCGGCCAATGAAAGGCACATGCTGCTTATGAGGTCAGACGTCATTTTACAATTTGAATTTTATTTCTTATTTGTAAAACAAAGTTTCTGACTCTTTTCAACAGGGAGAAAAAACTCTACGACTTCATGAAATAAACAGTGAAGGTGTTTGTTTGGCATGATTCTGCTGCCGTACGGCACTTAGCAGAGGTGTCTGCTTTGATAGAGGAGATCCTCTGCATCCATAAAAGTGGTTTGTGTTTATTACTGGCAGCAGCTGTGAATCAGTCATGGCAATTTAGTGCCAATCGATCTGAGCTTGAAGGTTCTAAATGTATGCGATTATGGATCGGGAGATAATACATTTTTGCTGTTATCCTATTTCTCGTGAGCCTCTCGTTTTGTGAGAGCGCGGCTTGATTTTCAACTATTTCTACTCAGAAATATGAATTAAAATCTACTCAAGTAAAAGTTTTGGGGATTAAATTGAGTAAATGATGTTAAATAAAAAATGTTTCATAAGCGCGGATGTTATAAGTTGAAACAGCATGAAGCCACCGAAAGCGAATTTTAATTGAGTTGTGCACAGAAGTTTGAATCGTACTCAAAATGAACGTCGTCTCAAACACAAAAAGCGCAGATTTTGAGTTGAACTATTCTTTGGAGTGCTAGGATGTCATAAAAAAATTCACATAACCAGCCTGTCGAACTATTAGTGTACCGGTTACTCACGAGAGCAGCTCTTTCTTGCTGTCCTTGGGCTGAAACTTGACTTTGAAGCTGGGGGTCGTGACCTCTCCTGGATACTTCCTGTCCTCCAGACAGTCCTGCATCATGTCACAGTCCTCTGGGTCAGATGAGACGTACGACTGACCTGTGTGTTCCATCTAAAAAAAGGACATACCACCAACAGATACGATATATTAACTCAATCTCTGACGATTGTTCCCATGAATCACTTTGCTTAGCCGTAAACAAGCAAAGAAAGAAAACACGAAACAGAAAAACTTTGCAAAACTCCAAACGCACACGACCCCCTTTTATTCTTTTGTAGACTCAATGTTTCCAAATGCAAAGTGTGCTCATAAAAAATTAACATCCAAGGCCCTTTATATTTCTTTTGAAAAAGTTCAAAGCAGTGAAAATTAGCATATGCCAAATCCTGGATGGTGCAATGCACCTGACACACCACCTCTGCTACGCAGTGCAATGTTTTAACCTCGTGGTAACTCTTGCATTTCACTGAAATAAATGAATAATAGAAAGAGGAGAAGCGGGACAGGAAATAAGAAAAGGCGATTAGACAAAGAAAGTGATGTAAACAAGAAGTTTTCATTCAAAAGGCTTGAGGGCTGTTTCGTCTATTGTTGTTTATGCCGCAATAGCTCCTCTGTGACTAATGCAGCAGGAAACGGAGTGTAATTGAAAGCGGCCGTTTAATTGCACTGACCTCGTCTGTTTCCTCCTCCCTCTGGCGATTGGGTTTGGTGAAATCCAGAGGTCCCTCCCAGTCTTCCTGCTTGTATGTATGAAGGTTCGGGGACGTCATTCCACTGTTTCCGCTGTGATGGAACGAAGAGGAGGAGGACGAAGACGGATCCGGGGAGCGGACCCCGGGGCTGGTGCCGGACACGCTGCCCTCCCGTTTTATAGGCTTCTTCATGCTCAGGTCCAACGTGCCGTTCTCATCCACCTCAATGTCCATTTCCTGAGTGGAAAGCAGAGAAGCACAGCTGAATGAACAAAACGAGTCAAAACAAAAACAAAACAGTCAGGCTTTTTTCTTTTTCTTTTTTACTTATGTGATGTAGAGCAATATTTACCTGTTATTATTAGAAAGGCAAGCAAAAACTGGCAGGTTGCATGGACCTGTCATAGGAAAATATTCTAGAAAGAGACAGCCTAAATTATAGTTATGGCACATTAATGAGTGATTTATATGTCTAACCTGTAATTGAAAATCAGAGCTTTTTCCAAAGGAGTGAAAAAAAGAGAAATATCTCATAATGTAGTAGTGAACTTCTACATTTTTAAGTGTGCAAAAAAGAAAATGCAAAAGTCATTCAGCTATTATCTGTGTCATAAAATATTAGATGAAACATGCTGCAGTTCTTGTAGCTGGTCTTCATCTACGTCTTCATCTTCATCTTCTTTCTGTTCAACAGCCTGGAGGATTTCACTGCATTTGTAGATTTTCAGTGATGCAGGGAGACATCTGAGCAGCTCTGAGCTCTGTTACTGTAGTCATTTTATTACTAAGATGGTTCCATTTTAAATTGATCCAGAGAGTATGAAAAAATATTCTATATTTAAGTTGTTCATTGTAGTTCTTTAGGAGGAATCAGTAGATAATCAGTAATGCCAGGCATGCTTCACAATATCTGTGGTAGAATATCAACCACACAGTCTCTGATGCATCTCTGTACAGCCCACCTTAAAAATAACTTTTATGTTTATTTAAGTATAAAAAATGGGTAACAGTTTATTTGAAGGGGGGTGAATAAGACTGTCATGACACTGTCATAAAAATGACATAACACCTGTCATTAACATGAATAAGCCTTCATGAATATTTATGACTGTTGTCATAAAGCGTCATTCGGTAAATTATGACACTTTTAATACAAAGTTGACATTATTCAAAAGGTCTTTGTTATGACAACTTGACATTAACCAAGAAATCATTACTGATATAAATTTGTTATAAAAGTATTACTGATTGCACTTTAAAAATAGGTAACTTTATGTTATTAAAGGTAAAGTTTAAACTAATGATTTCTTGGTTAATGTCAAGTTGTCATAACAAAGACATTTTGAATAATGTCAACTTTGTATTAAAAGTGTCATAATTTACCGAATGACGCTTTATGACAACAGTCATAAATATTCATGAAGGCTTATTCATGTTCATGACAGGTGTTATGTCATGTTTATGACAGTGTCATGTCAGTCTTATTCACCGCCCTTCAAATAAAGTGTTACCAAAAAAGGTTGCTCTACACATATCAAGTTACTGAAAAAGATATATTTTTAAGTATTTTTGTCAGGCTAATCACCCAACTAACTAGCTGTTTAGGACAGCTAGTCCTCTGTAATTAGCTCAAAAACATTTGAAGAATAGTAATAAAAAACTGTTTCAGTGTTGCTTTACAGAATGCTTTAATTAATACAAACAAATACATTGCTTATGTATTGTTGTATCATGATTGTTCAAATTGATAAATTAGTTACATTGTTTAGCAAAAGGGGCTGCACAGTGGTGCAGTTGGTAGAGCTGTTGCCTTGCAGCAAGAAGGTTCTGGGTTCAATTCCCAGTCTTTCTGCATGGAGTTTGCATGTTCTCCCTGTGCATGCGTGGGTTTTCTCCGGGTACTCCGGTTTCCTCCCACAGTCCAAAAACATTACTGTCAGGTTAATTGGCCTCTCCAAATTGCCCCTAGGTGTGAGTGTGTGTGTGCATGGTTGTTTGTCCTGTGTGTCTCTGTGTTGCCCTGCGACAGACTGGCGACCTGTCCAGGGTGACCCCGCCTCTCGCCCGAAACATTAGCTGGAGATGGGCACCAGCAACCCTCCCGTCCCCACTAAGGGACAAGGGTGCAAGAAAATGGATGGATGTTCAGCAAAAGGCCTTACTTAGACATTTTAGATGGCATAGCTATGGAAGAGCATTAGAGCCATTGGAAACAAAAAGAATTCTGACGTCTCAGAATTCAAACTTTTTTTCTTGGACTTCTGAGAAAACAAGTCAGAATTTTGACTTGATATTTCACAATTCAGAGAAAAAAAAAAAATAAAATAAAAAAAAAAAAAAAAAAAATATATATATATATATATATATATTTATTTCAATTTTTTGCTTTTGTGGCCGTAATCCTCTTCTATTCTTTTGGGACGTATTAGCTAAACATGCTACTAGTGTCAGATAACCATTTAAAAATACAGCTAAAAGAAAGATAGATAAATAAATAAATAAAATAGTAAATATTCACCAGTCTTAGCTTTTGTGTCTGTACATCTTCTCTAAATGTTGTCTTTCAACCTGCTACCAAGGAAGCACTTATTTAGTCCTAAAGCAGTGTTATGCACTTTGTCGTATCGATTCCACAGAATGCCAACTCTGCTATCCGAGGTATTCCAGTGCCAGTAGCGCTGACATAGTGCTTGAAAACTCCACACTTCATTTTAGCGCTGGCAGGTGAACAGAAGCACAGAGTTGAACCGGGTTGTGTTTTCATGTAAAATGCTGCTCATATAGCCTGGTCAAGATCTAAAAATATCAAAGCATTGTGAGAGGAAGGAAGCTAGCTGGAGCAGTTCCCAGAGACGTCCCGGGTTGATGAGCACAGTGTTCCGGTGCTTTAGTATTGGATTTCAACTGACTCCAACTCTGATTCCAGATCAGTTCCCAGCTGATTTGCTAAGCCTGCTCTTGGAAAACAGCCTTGCTGAATAACACCTTGGTTTGCTTTGCTGCCAGAAACACAGATTTTCTTTTTTTATCACCCTGAAACCATGCTTAGAAACCAAAAACAAAAAAGATGAAGCAGTCACTTTCTCTCCTCAGCGAAACAGACAGGCCATCCAAAATCACAATATGGGAGAAAGCGATATTGTAACAATAATGTTTCCTGTTGCAAAGAGAGGGAAAAGAGTAACAGAAAAAATCAATAAATAAAGTCGCACAGGCACACGTAGAAAAACGTACACCTCGGTTTGGGCGAAAAGTGACGGAGATAAAGCGGAGTACCACAAAAAAAAAAAGGATGCTAAGAGAAAATTAAAGAAAGAGTGACGGGGGTGGAGAAGCAGAGTGGGAGATCCGTCCAGCAGATAATGAAAAAAGGCTACCTGGTGGAAAAGTAATCCAGGGAACTGGCAGTCAGCCAAATTCAATAACAACATGAAAAGTGTGTGGGATGGAGGGATGAAACGATGAAAGAGGATAAGAGAGGTGATGCAACTGAATCTCAACTCTGTCCTGTTGCTGTAAGCCAATGCCTCCTGATGATATATTCATGTGGAGATGATGGGGAAAGAAAAAAAAATGATGGAGAGGGAAGGGCACACCCACTGTTATCCCTTCCAATCTCACCAGCTGCGGCCTGAAATGTTTTATCTGAACTGCAGTCAGCTAATGATCCTTCTGCAAATGCACTAGAAAGAAGACCAGGGCAGCACTTGAAATGTTTAAATAAGCTTAGAGTGCTGATGAGGGCACATGTTTATCACTTATCACTTTATCATTTTCATTTTCTGCTTTGCTTAATGACTCTCAAAGATGAAGGTTGTGACATGGGTCTGGGATTGTTGCAGAGAGAGCGTACCTTGGTTTGCGGTTTGATGCTGAGGTTCTCGGGTTTCTCCCAGCAGCGAGTGGACAGGTTGAGGATGGCGGTGGCGGCCATGTGAGCAGCTTCGGCATCGTGGGAGTAGTCGTAGGGGAGGGTGGCGCTCTTCCCGTAAGCGTGGAGGCTCAGGGTGGGAGAGGACGACTTGGGGAACGAGGGCTTGGCTGCAAGAGAAGACACAGGAATGTTAACCAAGAAGACAAATCTGAATCCCAAACAAATCCCACGATGGACATTTTACTCATGAGAGCAGTTTCGGAACAAGACAATTATGGAGGAATTTTTCTGCCATAATTCAAGAGCACACATTTTTAGTCTGAAAACAGGATTTCATGTCTTTTGTTCTTAAAAACTTTGAAATACTTTTGCTTACATTTTAATTTTGAAAGCATGACTTCATCTTCTGAAAACTTGTAATGATTGTACTCATTTTTATTCTATTGGCAGAGAGGTTGCCAGGCGACTGTGCCAAAAAGCAGTTCCGTGTTTCGTAAGTGAGCAGAGTCCAAGCGCAAGGAGAAGTTTTGACTATTATTTTTTTATGGAAGGTTATGTGAAGCAATTTCAACGTTTTGTAAGACCATGTCATGACATTATTCTGATCTCAACCTGTTTTGAAAAAGGTTGCTGCAAAATCGGTAATTCTAGGCCACGATAATCACAAAAACATTGCAACATTCTGGAGGGACTGAATAAGGCTTCAAAAACCACAAAACAGTCTAAGGATTTGTGTGAAATAAGAATAATTTCAGACCATGATCATTAACTGCTATTGCTTTTATAGTTTATAGCTCATGCCAGAAGACCGTTGGAGGTTGGAGCAACCCCTCGGACAGTAATCCAAACCCAAGAAAAGAATCCAGTCGTACTTTTGAAGGCTTTGGGTGAAGTTTCGCTGGTGGTCATCTTTGGAGCAAGCGTGCGCTTTCCGAACACTTGAGCATCGAAGCTTGCATAATCGAAGGAGACCTTGGAGTACTTCTCCAGCTCCTTGGCCAGGTTGGCGCGCGGCGTCGAGGGCGCCATGTTGGGCCTGTAGTTGCCATACTGGGGCACCTCCAACTGCTTCACAAAGCACATGGGCCTGCAGAGGGAAGGAGAGGAAGGAGCAGGACATCAGAGAGACGGATTAAACATGATTTACACCGGAATGAAGACAAAAATAAATAAATAAATAAATAAAAAAACAGAATTGATGAGAAAAGGAGACAGAAAAACAAAGTGATTGTATAAAAGAGAACAAGAATGGGTGAATGAAAGTAGAATGAAATAGAACGAGCAAAGATACGAGCACCGGTGTACTTAGCAGGAGTGCAGCAGGATTAAAAGCTCTCTTATCAGCAGAGGGCACATTTGCATGTTGTACAGCATGGAATTTATGAGTCTTAAGCCCTCTCGTTTTCCTGGAGAGCCCGGGCTTTTGTCAAACCTGTTGGCGTAAATCCATGATAGACCAGGGAGTGAGGGAGAAGGAAATAAAAAAAAAAGTGCTCCTCTTTTCTTCTCCTCTTGTTATTTTGCTCTGCAACTGCGATATGGCCACAGAATTCCCAATCTTTGGTCTCCAACCATATGCTTGTTAATAAGCTCCATGACCTGGCCTGCAGTGTGAAGGAGGACCCTCATAACAGGGAAAAAAAAACTTTCTACCAGCGATCACAGAGGATTTCCTTTTGTCTTTGTATCAAATCAACATGAATGCCATTAGAAAGAGAACTGCACCAGGAATCCAGCATACACATAACAGACAAGCGGGCTCATTTCCATAACAATCTGCAGAAGGAAAACAAAGGGAGCCTTATTATGTTTTAATCCAACGCTTTGTCCGTCTAGTGAGGTTTTCCTCTAGGAAAGCAATTATTTTTTTCCCATCCTCCTGCAATGCCCCTATAACTTTCATAATTAGCATATCAGCTGCATTATTAATTAAAATACCAGTGTGGGAGAGCATGGACTTAGCATAATGCCGGTGTCTGGTTGGTTTTAATTATCATTCTTTCTGCTGTGATCGTGGTGCCTAGCTGGCTTGGACAGATGACTGAAGATATAGAGATCTTAAAGTGACAGAATAGATCAGTCTGTGGGACTTTGTCAAAACTGAGCTGTTCATACTCAGGTCATCTCTGCATGTCGTAACTAAAGTGGTCAGAGGAGCAGCGACTCATGAGAGAAGCCACAACCAGTCTGCCTTTAGCTCTTCAGACCGACAGCCAAACGGAACAGCTACTTGCCAAAGGAAAGTAAAAAAAATTTAAATGTATATCCTTGTTACGTAGTATACCAATGGCTTTCTAACCATACAGCCGGACAGAGATTTAAAAAGGAGCTGCAAAAGCAAACGATATGGATTAGCTGTGCTTGCTAGCGACTAATTGAGTTATACGGGACATGTCATTGTGGGATATTATCTCTGCTGCTTGAAAAGCTAGCTGTTAGCATGTCATTACAGAAACAGTCTTCAGTCAGAGGCCTCTTCTGATTTGTTGCAACATTGACTGCTACTGGAGATCCTTCCTGCCCACAGCGTCACCGACCACAATGACTCTTTTAAGATACTCAGATGATGTGAGTTACAGAAATAAAATTTCGTTTTTGGGCGAATTAAGTATTTTTGAACTGAATTGAATTTAAGATATTGATGTTTTATGAAGCCATGAAAGCATCAAGCATGACTCAACAGCCTCGTTAACAATGTTGTAGCTAAATAGTAAGAAAAAAAAACAAAACTGCAAAAACACTTTCAGTTTTCAGTCTTTTGATGAAATGTCATCAAGTAAAATTCACTTAAATAAATTTGCACTTAATCTACACCTGTTAGTACATCTGTTCACATGAAACTAAATCTGATTGGAGTAGGAATACAGGGTGGCAAACTGATCAAGCAATACAAAAGAGGGGTTGCATTTTAACAGGAGTTTAACAAGAAACCTAGATCACAGTTTAGTAAGTAGCTCAGTTTTGGGCTCGTGGTTTGGTATGTATTTAGTACAAGAGAAAGGAAAAGACAAAATGTAGGTTACTTTTCAATTATTAATGCAGAAAATAGCCCAGACAAAAAGAGAGACAGCCAAAAGAAAACAACCCCTCCAAATGGAGAGATGATGCAAAGGTCTGTAGCCATCTGCTGGAGAAATATTTGAATATCAAAATCGAGGTGAGTCGTGTTACAAAATAGCATGAAATGTAAAAAACAAAAGCAGTGTTTGTTTTAATTGTTTTGATTTGGCTGTATCTTATTGCAAATATACAGTAAATAGTTATGTAGAACTGATGTGAAATAAAATTACTGATCCATCATAGTGTGTGAAAACATGTGCTCACTCTGATTGAGTAAAAGGAGATCACCTTCATTCTCCATGTGATTGCACGACTGATATCTGTACCATTGCATTTCAGTATGAACACTTAGTAAGGGAATGTATAACTCACTTTTTCCAATGGAAATCATCTAATATTTCAAGATCCATAAATTGCACTGTCGATGCTTAACCTGCCAGTTTGGACCTTAAAGGCTGCACCCACCTCAGCACCCTGTCGTTGGGGCTTCCTTTGAGGAGCTCGCTGCCCGGCTGAGCCAGGTGTTGCTTATCGTGGGTCTTAGAAAGCTTCTCCGCAGCAGCGATCGGGCATCCGGAGAGACTGGGAGGACGGAGGAGCAGAAAAGCCGATGAATTTTAAAAACAACGCAGAGCTGCTGACAACGCAAATCGACATCACACTGATGCGGGCTGACACATTTGCTGTCCTGCATGCATGCGCTTGCAAATCCTCAAAGGGAAATGCGTATGCTGTGCAAAAAGCCCGTCCAGCAGAAACGCTCATAAACGACACAGATTAGCAACGGCTCAGACGGGATACCTGCGGTGTGTGTTGCGGTTGCTGTTTACGTGGCCCTGACCAGTGCAGCCAGGAGTCGGACACTTCAGCACATTTTCATGCATGGCCAGAACTGAGCAGAAGAATCACAGATTCAGAAGGAAAAAAAAACACAATCTAAACAACTTCATGCCCTCAAACTATCATCAGACACGTCTTTCAGACCAGATTGGTTCTTTCCACAGATCTGCTATTTTACACTAGCCAAGATTTTTTAATGCTGCAAGGGTGAACTAGAAATAATAAAAAAAAACAGTGAAATCAAAATCAAAAATGTAGCAGCCAGACAATCTTTTGAAACCACATGAAAAGCTGCCATAATGATTCTGCCATCGTGAAATTTCCTCTCCTCAGAAATGTGTTTGTATTCAGAGTGAAGACCAACCCAAACTCACTCTCTGGGGGGATCCTGTCCTTGTGCGGACAGCCTGACAGGCTGCGGTGGTGGGGGTAGAGACCGGTCACATGGCCCGTCCCGTCACACCCCGGCGTGGGACACTTGTTCTCTCTCTTCTCCGGCCTCTCTGGAAACAGACAGACAGACAGAGAGAAAGAGAGAAAGAAAGAAAGAGAAATGAGAAGGGCAAGAATGAGGTGGGAGAGTGGGATGAGAAAGGAGGACAGGACCGAGTGGTTAATGCCATCAGACCGTCTGCTTGGCTGAGCATGAAATCTAGACATATTTCAGACAACTGCACCACAGCAACACCATCTGTATCCCTTCAAGCATCTGTGTAAACGCACAAGGTGTTTTCTGGATTAACCTGAATGCGATTCTGCAAGTCTCCATAGATTATTGAAGACTCATTCTGAAAGATGCCCTGTTGCTATAGGGATGTGACATTTTCAGCTGTCTTGTTTGGTAAAACAAGGCATCCTTTATAAACTATCCATAATTAAAGAGGCTTGCTTTCATTTAGTTCTGGTGTAGGATGCAAAAATTAATCACAACTTCTATCTAGTTTTACTTTGTGGAGCCATCCTGTCCGGCATGATGGTTTGCTTTTACTTTATTTTTCTTTAAACTTCAAAATTTGTGGATTTTCCTGTGAAACACAACTTCAAATTATTCTTGAAATGTTTCTGTGGAGCATCTATAAAATATTCTAAAGAAGAAGATCCTACTTGACAGCCATTCATTTTCTTTGGCGCTGATTAGCTGCAACTCTAGTCCAGATTTAAGGAAGACTGTAGATGTTAGCTCCCATGGTAGCGCCAAGATGGTTTCCACTATGTGCATTAATGCATATTAAGTTATGGTTGGTGTCTGAAATTATTAAAAAAAGGAATTTATAAACATTTTAGAGGTAAGTACTTATTTAAGAACTTGTGTTCTTTAGGTGTACAGAAGTTCTATAAAACTTTCCAATATTTCTAATAAGACTGCATAAAATCTGCAAAAGCTATGAAACAAATTTATGGGAACAATAACAATTGAAAAAAGAAACATGTCTTGACTTTACATTCAGCCATTTTTACATGCATAAATACAGAAAGCGATAATTAGCAAACCTGGTTTTCATGATGATGTTTTTTATTAGTAAACTACAGTCATTAAAAATTATTATTTCTATTAATTCTATTCATTATTATTGTTTGCATGCATGCATACACATACATACATACATACATACATACATACATACATACATACATACATACATACATACATACATACATACATACATACATACATACATACATACATACATACATACATACATACATACATACATACATACATACATACATACATACATACATACATACATACATACAGATAAACAGTTTTCCTGGAGCGGTAAGTTATTTCTCCGCCATTAGCACATTTAGCAGCGTATAAACAAGAACAATTGACAGTGCTAAAGCCCTCCTCCTGGCTCTGATTGGTTGACAGCAATAGCAGCTCAGAGAGGAGATGAAGGAGATCAATCTTTCCACAGATCACATGGCGACAGTTTTAATACATATGTAAAAAACATATCTTTGTAAAAGTTACATTCTGCAGTTTTAATTAAGTTTAAAATGTTCTAATGTACCTTCAAAAACTTTGACTTTCCTAAATATGAGCCTATAAAACCAGCCATAGAGATAAACATCTTTCCAGTTGAAATCCCTCAGGTTTTCACTGGTACATCATTTTGGTCGTATTGTAAATCAATGTCACATCAACTCTCCACAAACTTAAAATGATCCAGTCAATCTGCCTTTGTTTGATCTTTCAGGGGAACTAAAAACATGCCACTTATCTTTTCAACCGTCTACTTCCCGTTGAGCATGTTTTGGTTAAAATTACAATCCATAAAATGTTCACATGTATCTAGGTTAATATTGGGCTAAGTTCATTTGAAAGGTAAATGTCAGCATGTAGCGGAGACTGGCACGTGAAATTAAATATTGACAGGATGAGGGGCTGAACGTGCTAGCTTTGGTTTAGAAATCCAGTATTTCATCTCAGTGAGTTCATTACACAGACGTTACACACTGAGCTACTTTTGTTTAAGGCTGCAACCAGTCGTGTGTGTCAGCTTAAATACCGAGTTATATGCAAGTCCTTTTTGCATCAGCAGTTGTGTGTGAGACACTTTGGGGTAATATTATAATCCATGCTTAACTATTTCTGTTTATGCAGACTTCGCTGCGTTATCTTGTTGCATGGTTTGATCAAACTTATTAACCTGCATTGAACGTTTTTCCCTAAAATCTTTTACAAATGTGTAAATATGTCTTCATTTTAGCTTTCAGTTGAAAAAATGGCTTTTTATAGATGTACATGATATTGTAGCTACAATATTCAATCCAAAAAAGAGGTCAGAAATGAATAATTCAAAGAAATCAAGATTAGTTTGTGCTTTCTCTCTTTTTTAATGACTTACCAATTTTGCTCATGTTTTTCGAATTCTTAATTTCTTTACATGGGAAATGAAAATGAAGAGATGAAATCTAAACTGCAATCACAAAATGAGAATTTGATACATAATAAACATACATCATTCTTCTTTGCCCCAAAAGTAAGAACTAGATTGAATTAAGTTAAGAATTAGGTTCAGCAACAAATATCTTTGTTTCTGAACTCATCTATTTATTGAACAATTTAGCAGCAAAAAGGGGATTTTGAGTTGAAAATGTTGCTTATTTTGTCGATATACAGTTTTTGATTAAACTGCAATTAATTGTGATTCATTAATAGAAACCATGTAGTTAAATCGATTAAGCATTTTAATCGAGTTCCACGAGTCTTAACTATTTATCTGTTCGAAATTGAACTTTTATTGTTATGTTCTACTTTTGTAATACCTAAGCATTTTTATAATAGGTTTCATGTAATTTTTTACTTGTATGTTATTTATCTTTAACCGTTTCCCCTTTTTGTTTTCCTTTTAAAGTACTATGAACTACTGTGTGTTTCACAAATATATTTTTTAAAGATTTCAAATGTATCCAAGCGGTACTTTTTGACTGAAAGGCAGCCAATTAGTTTCGCATTATTATTTACATATTAATTTATGTCAGAATCAGGTGGAAAAAAAAATAATTATAAAGCTTTTCAGAGCAGTAATGGTTTAATTGAAATTGTGGCAGTTTGACCTCTTGTTTCATGTTTTCTATTGTTTGTTTAATTAACAAATACGGAAGTAAAATAAATAAAAAAACTAAGCGTGGTCCTCCCAAATGATTTTGGAGGTAGGCCAGGAAATATCTGTGCCACTGGAGAGGAAAGTGGAGCAAGAGGACAGAGCGATGCTCTGTTGGCCTTCAAATTGAATGTTAACGAGACATGCATCTCCTAATTAGCGACGAGGAGAACATGAACGCCACCACAGGAGGGAGCTGGGGCCAAGGAGAGGGCAGCACTACCAGGCATGTAATCACACTGCTGCTTCACCGTGAGCATGACAAGTGGGCAGCGTGCCAGCAGTGAAATACGAGGCCCGAGCACACGTAAACAAACACTCCACGCACGGTAGCAGCGGAGCAACCCACACTCCTTCTCCTCTCTTGACGTGCCATCTCCTCGGCCTCTCTTCGAGCACTTCCTCTCCACACTTCAGTGCCGTCTGCTCAGCTGGAGCCTCTTCATCCACATTACAATGTAGATGGGAGGATCCGCGCAGAGCGTGATTCACCAATGTTTATTTGGTTTGCTGTTTATCTGGACTCGCTGCTTCCATTGTTAGGGTTTGGACGTGAACATTCATGCTGATTTACTTCAGAGTTTTCCCGCAACTGTTTGCTTTCGTCATAAATATTACAATGTGAATAGTATATATAACTATCCATCCGTTATCTTCCACTTGATCGGGTGTCACCAGATCAGCAATCTCAGACTCAGTATTCTCTCTTCCTCACTTGGGCCACCTCCTCTGGGGGAATCCTAAAATATTAGGAGTTGAGGAGCCGTTTGAACTGGCTCCTCTCGATGCGGAGAAGCAGCGGCTCTACTCTGAGTCCCTTCCAGATGAACAAGCTTCTCACTCTATCTCCAACAAGACCCCCTACAGAGTAAACATTTTTAGTCACTTTTTGGTCTTTTGGTCACTGCCCAGAGTTTGTGACCATAGATGATGAAGGTAAGGAACATAGATCAGCCAACTGAGCTCTTCACCACAACAAACTGCTGCAGCGCTCCCGTGATAGCAGATGCTGCATCAATCTGCCTATTGTTCGCAATTTATTTTCCTAATTTTTGAACAATTAGGAAAAAAATACTTGTCATCCATCTCTATCTCAGTGTGGTCCTGAGGCCTCCAAAGTGGATCCCCTCAACACCGTGGCTGAGCCTAGAAATTCTGTCTCTAAAAATTGTGAGCAGAATCAGTGGCAAAGGACAATCCTGGAGGAGTCCAACTCTCACCTCTCGCTTCAATGAGGCCCAAACTCTGACACCAGTGGTGCAGTCCATTTGAAGGTGTGTGGTAGCACATTAAATAAAATTCTATCAATATTCTGATGAGAACAATGACTCTCCTGAAGGTGACCCAAGAGCTGAGCTGTCACAAAGTTTGGTATCAATACATCACTAGTTTACTGGAATCCTGATTGTCTACATGTCAAAGCAAAACATGGTAAAACTACATTTCTGTTGTGCAGGTAAAATATTTTAGGGACTTTCTGACCTTTGCTGAAGTAGGTCTTCCGGATGATGTCTAGGTGCTTGGGTCTGTCCTCAATGGTGAAATATCTCTGGTGGTGGAGGTCTGGAGCGCGGAGCAGCTCTCTAGGCCCGGCGGGCTTCACCTGCTCAGCCTTGAGAGCGATGGCCTGCTCCAGGAGACCCAGGTTCCCTCTGGTCATGTCGAACATCTCCGACTCATCGGTCACCGTGGAACGCTGAGACAGACTGTCTTCATCATCTCGCTCATCGTCTCCGTCGAGGTCATCAAAGTCTTTGTCCTCCGACTTGTCGGATCGCACTTCAATGACATCCGGGGAGGCCGAGGAAGAGGCCTTGTGGAGTTTGTAGTTCTCCAACCTTGGGATGGAGTAGTAGTCGTCGAGCGGGCTGGCCCCGTGGGAGCTGAAGCTTAAAGGAGGGCTGCTTTTGAAGTTGTGAAGCGAGTCGTACCTGTCGCTGCTGTAGTCCTCCTGAAGGATGTGGTTTTCTGTCTTGATGTGAGTTCCCTGAGCTGCTGCTGTGCTGGTGATAGTTCGGACGGCGGTTGGCACATCAGATACGGAGAGGAAAGGCCTCCTTTGCTCCTCTTCATCCTTCTCATCGTCCCCCTCGTCTTCTGTCGGGGTCTCTTGCGTCTGCTGCACCGACACCACCATCTCCTCCTCCTCTTCGCCTTTGATCTGTTTGCCATGGCTCACATGGTTGCTCATGTTAACACGCTCGCCTTGTTCTTCCTCCACCTTCCTCGCCTCATTCTGCAGAACAGATGACTCCTCCGGAGATCTTTGTGCCTCCTCCTCCTCCTCCTCCTCGTGCGTGGCCCCCTCCTGCTGACGCTTTGCTTCTTCACCCCGTTCAGCTGCCGCTCTGACATCTTCAATCTGCTGCACAACTACGCCAACAGCGTGGCCGTTGGAGACCCGGCCCAGGTGGAGCAGGGAGTCAGCCACCTCTTCGGCGCTCTGGGAGGGAGGCTGGCGCACCTTGGCGTTGGGCGACGTGGCTCGGTGCTCCGGCTCCACAATCACACACTCTTGCTCTGTGGAAAGGCAGAGAAGAAGAGGTTCCAGCAGTCTGAGTCATGCAGTGAGCTCAAGCTGTTGTCAGCAACATCTCTGTCATCGCTTGCATCACCTCGCTGCCTGTGAAGTGACAGCGCAGTGAAAACGACCCGCTGCGACAAATCTGCAGCTTGTAGATAGAGAAAGAGAATTGATCCAGTTCTAATCAAGAGGTATTGCAGCACATTTCGTCTTCACTTTGTGTCCTCACGCTCTTGAAGATGAAGAAACACAGCACTAACTCACCCTGTATAGTTTTATATAGTTGTTTAAAACCCTCTGAACTTTCTACTAACTTTTTAAAGTGGTTTTAACGATCGATCGGTTTTTATGGGGATTTTTGGTTTCTTTTTCACATATTTTTCTGTTCAGATTGTTGAGTCACCAAGCATCGACCTACAGTGCCCTGCAAAAGTATTCACACCCTTGAATCTTTTCACATTTTGCCCTGAACTTACCCTAAACCATTTTTCCATCTACTCAGCTCAGCTTCACTTGTCCTCCCAAACAAAAGCATTTCAACAGAATAAATCTGTCACCACCATGTTTCATGACGTGTTTAGGATGATGTGCAGTGTTACTTTTCAACCATCAACAGCATTTTGCATGTGGGTCAAAATACTTAATTTGGTCTCATTTGAACAGTGCAATTTTCTCCCTGTCTGCTTTTTATGGGTACACCGATAAATCAGCCACAAAGTCAGAGTCAAGTTTCAATCTTTGACAACTGGGAAAAAAAACATTTTTTTAATCAAATCTACAAAATGTACATCACCTCTAACTCTGCATTTCTGTAATCTGTCAAGGGCATGGGAATTGATTGAATGTGACGTTTACTCCATTAGAAGTATAAATAGGCATTCAGTGTTGTTTTATTTTCAGAAGACCTTTTCAGCCAAATTGTGTTATCTTTTAGGATTTTTGTAACCAAACCAAAAGAAGAAGAAAATATTTTAAATGCTCAAAGGCAACATGGTACTATGGACACAGTGGGTGTGACTATTCTGACAAGAATTTATACAAACCTGAGTCTCTCTGCCAGCCAATGGAGTTAAGCCTCCAGATGAGAGCTGAAGTATCGGGAGTGTTTGTAGAGGAATAAATCAAGAAGCTAAGTTTGTTTTTATTCAGTTAGGATTACACTCTGAAATGTAAAGATTTTACTTGTACCAGTCTGAGGTACAAGTAAATTCTGTGTGCGCTTTGGGGCCCCCTGTTGGACTGGGGGACCCAACAGAGCAAGTCAGGTTGACAAATGCCCCATTTGAAAAGAAAATTTTCATAGCTGTGTTTACACTTTACCCCAAATTGCAACTTGTGTCATAAAAATGTGAAGGCCCTGATGTGACTATTATAAAACAGCAACAACGTATTTGGTCTTCATATACAAAATTAGTTTCACCGTTGGCTCTCAAGTTGATCATAAAACAAGTTGGGTGTCAGTGCAGAACACAGAACACACACACTGTGGCCTGTAAGTGCCACAGCACCTGATTGGCAATCAGGTGCTGTGGCACCTGATTGGCCAACTAGACCCCCGCCCCGTTTATCGTTGGGTCAGCTCTGCTTATTTGTTTCATTAACAAAATCCAAACAGATTAAATCTCGTTGTTACAGAAAATATCAACTAGTATTTATCACCCTGTTATTCATTTGTGCAAGTTTTATGTATTTATTGTTATTGACTTTGAAGTATTGTTTATCCTTGTTGCCTTGTCTCCTCTTCTCAGACAAATTTCTCCCATGTGAGATAATCTTAAATAATAAATATAGCTCATACTTTCTGTTTGACAATGTCAAATAATTATCATTAGGAGTAAATGTTTGAACAGTTTTAAACTGGGAACAATATTTAGCTTTAACGTCCATCTGAATGTTTTCTTCTTTTAAATTTTCAACTTAGAAAGTGAAATTTAAACACGGTTTTCTATGGCTTACCCAAATTGTCATAGCAACCTCATAAAACGGAAACATTTTGCCCAGGTTGTTGCTTTCCAAAAATTCCTCAGCTTAAGTTCTGTGTAAGAAACCAACTGCTGTATAAACTCCTCATAAACTACTGCGAGGTTACGGGATGCTTCATTCACAGGCTCCATGCTGTCTGTGTGGAAAATGCTGTTTCAAAACAAAAATGGCTGAATAATGTCTTAAATATTTAAGGAGAGGAAGATGATTGAGGAAACTTATAAAGTTTGAAGTTTTGTCTAAAATTAACATTAAAAAAGGTGAAAAACCTTCAGGTTGTTAAGCCTTACCTTCATCACCTGCTGATGTTTTCTCCTCCTCCTGCTGCTGCGTCTCCTTCTCCTCTTCCTCTTCCTTCATCAGTCCCTCAACATCCTTCTCCAGGGGCTCAGTCACTAACTCTTCATCCTCTGCACCTCCATCCTTCTCTTCCTCCTCTCCTGACCCGGTGACCTCCTTTTCCACCTTCCCTCCATCCTTCTCGGCCTCCTCCTCTGCCTCGCTGCTGCCGTCGCTCTCGGCGCTGAAGCCCTCATCCAAGGCGAGCTTCAGGGGGTGGGACTTCCTCTTGGAGGCGGGCTTCTCCACTTCCTGTTCCTGCTCCTGCTCAGCTTCCTCCAGACGGCGCTTCCTGGCGATGGGGCAAGCCAGAAGGCTTGTAGGGGAGGAGACACAATCGGAACCGTTTTAGGACCAGAATCAAGTTCACCTTTGACCTTTGTGAAAGCTCATGCAGTATCAGGAAGCAGAAGAAAAAAAAAACAAAGGAAATAGTTTAGAGATGAAGAAGCATGGAGCTGATCTTGCAGTATGACATGTGGCCTGCGGGTGGCGCCCCGCTCGCTCCCTTAGACATCAAAACCAATCTCAGCCAATTGAGTGGAACGTTTAATGAACAACTTGTATGGAGAGGTGGGCTGGCGGGCGAGGCAGCAGAGGGTGAAATCCAATAAACTCCCTCTTATTCGCACCTGGAAGATGCCGAGGGAGACCGAGGGACGATCTATAAACAAAGTGCATCTGAAATTGCCTGCTGAACGAATACACATGTAAACAGATAGCTAATATCTTCCCTTCAATAAAGAGGAGTCACAAACCGGTGAACCTCCACCCTCCCACCCCCTTTAGGCATCACAGGGTCTCTGCGGGCGACAGCACATGTGTGGAATGGAAGGAGGAGAAATGAGGCTGGAGTGAAGAAGCCGGACAAAATCACATCTCACTGCTGCTGGCTTCAAGATTCAGAGCAGGACAAGAGCTGCAATTGGCATCTTTTGATTGGCTGTTATTCATGATGTAGTTCAGATCCCTCTGATCTTAAGTGATGCTTTTATATCAACGCCTCAGTGTCATTTCTATAAATTTGTTGTTTTTTTTTTTGTATATTTGTTGAAACTGTCACAATGTCATGACAATTTATGAGACAGATAACCTGTGAAAACATTGAGTTCCTCTGCCTTATCCAAGTGTTCCCAGTGCTAACTAGTAACAACCAATCAGAGACAGGAGGTGGGTCTTAGTGCTGTCAATTACCGTCCTTATGGCGCTGCTCACATCCCCCCACCTCCCTCCCTGCCCTGCTCTCTGCAGCTAGCATAGCCTGTTGTGAATGTAATGTATATCAGGCTAGATAGCATGGCCACAGATGATGGCAGATAAATAGTTTGCCTGTAAAGATAAGTTGTTGTCTGGCATTAGCACATTTAGCAGCAACTATACAAGGTTTATCAGCAGCGCTACAACCCTCCTCCTGGCTCTGATTGGTTGTTTTTGGTCTGGAGCGGTGCATCCAGACCAAAAACAACCCACTGCTCTAGCTCTCCCCAGCAGTAGCTCAAGGAGAAGATGGAAGAGATCAATTTTCTTCACAGATTATCTGTCTCATAGCAAACTGTCACGACATGGTGACAGTTTCAGCAAATATGTAAAAAGCATATTCCTTATAATACTTTTATACTGCAGCATTAAAGCTGGAAATGCAACTCTACACATCTAAGTAATTGGAGTTGTATTAAACCATAAGTGCTTCATTTTGGATTATTTTAAAACAGACACCATACTGCCTCCATTTTAGTTTGTTAAGTTATACAATCGCACAATTAAACTACGGCCAAATGTCTCATCAGTTCAAATCTGAAGTGAATGCTTTTTCTTAGACAAGGCCTTAAAAAATTATTTATTTAGAAATACTTCAGCATATTACAAAAACAATTTCATACTTTAATGGGATTTCATGTGAACGACCATCATGGCGTGGTGCTTACATGTGGAGAAGGAGGCGAATGATACATGGTTGTAGTTACAAATGAACATCTAAGAACTTGGAGTACATGGAGCACTCCCTCTACTTTAACACATCAAAAATAGTTCTGCCAACGACCTTGAGAGAAATCTACTGATTTGTGAACATTACATTCATTTAATTATTGTTCTTACACCATATATAACTTAGCTTTAGCTTGTTCATATGACAGAGAAATGATTTCTCTGTCATATTTCAGAGAAATTTCAGTCAAAATGTAAAAATCTAAGGAGGTTGTTTTATCTTAAAGTCCTTGCACTACCTACAAACAATCCGAACATATCCAAATGTTTGGCGAAGTATGGAACACCATACGGGTGATGAAGCCAAAAGGTTTCAGTAAGGCTGTTAGTATTTATTTAATTGAGAGAGGCCATCTTGTGTCAGAATAATGTTGACATGTAGAGATTCATAGATCACTTACTTCTTTGCCTGATGTTGGCACCTATTAGTGCTGCTGTGATCATGGTATTGTCAAGTTTGTCACATCAGATCAAACTGAAAGAGTCCCAGCTTTTCACTGACACTTTGTATGTGTGTGCGCATGTGTGTGTGCGCATGTGTGTGTGTGTTCATCTAAACGCGGGACCTGAGTGCACAGCCCACCAGCTGCCCATCAGGTTTGAAGCTGTTTAATTAAAATGTTATGGATCATTCGTTTTTCATCTGTAATCCACGTTGGGACTCAAGTGTTTCTTAGCTGTGAGCAGCAACTCAGTTTTCGGTCTTGATTGTCTGGTGTATCATTCATTTTTTTAAATTAATTTATTAAGTTAATAATATTGTATTTCTACAGTGAAAATTGATTAATTAATTAATAATGAATTCCCAAGGCAACACATAGTTTCAAAACCGAAGGAAAAGAAAGGACCAGTAGACAGATGTTGAAGGCTGTGGTAGCGGCCTGACAGTCAAATTAAAAGCTGATGCCTCACTTTCACAATTAAGTTTAGAAAGACCCACCCAAAATATCAAAGAGTCTAATAAGACTAGTTTCTTAGATGTGGGGTTTTATGAATGTCTATATTTCAGAAAGGATGGAATCATTTTGATACAGTAGATGTGGCCCCTAATATATGAAATATGATATTGGATATTTAGTGATGGGTACAAAAAACATGGTCTTGGAAATAAATCATGATGATGATTTGAATTTCTTGTGTGAGATCAAACATTTTAATTCAAATGTGCAATCTTTTCAAAGTATCAGCAGAAGGTGAGTCATTCATTGTTTTTCGTTTATTTTTCATTTTCTGCTTTCATGGTCACTTTTTGACAAATTAATCCCATTTAAATGTATTTGTTTTTAGGAGTGTCAGTAAAATCGTTAGTTTTTAAATTTGAAAGTTTCAATAGAAGCACTGTAATCATAGCTTCCCTTTAAACACAGGTCATCAACAAACACCTGGATTAACGGTATTTCTGGCGAAAGCGTTTCTACTCAGTTTTAATCTCCCTTCAGTGTTCTGTCTGGGATTTCTCCCATTGAAGTGGATTTCTCTGGTAAAATTTGAAACGGGCAAATCAGTGAACAGAAGAAGACGTTGTGAAAAATGACATTGGTTTTCCAGGCTGTTTTAGTATTGCAGTCTGGCTGTAGTTAGTGAATGAAGCCGTTCAGACCGTGTTGGCCGTGCTTCCAAATAACGAATTAGCATTAGCAGCTGCCTCGCAGTGGAGGACGAATGTTTAATTTCCGGTAAGCTTCTTAGCGTCAAACTGGTATCTACACACGTCATGGGCAACAGCCAAGGGTCCAAACCACAGGACTGGTTTTCACCAGACTACAGCCCTTATTTAAAAGAGAAGAAAGAATCAAAATTCTTAGCCTGTTGGTCTCGTCTGAATGTAGACTTAGCAAAAAGGTTGACTGCCACGCTTCCTCATCACAATTCACTTTACAGCTAGATTTAGATGATTAGATGCTTCAAAATGATTTCTCAAGTGAACTTTCTTTTGAAAATTCCTGCCGTTTTCAAACTTTAACAAAAAAATCTTATCATACTGAACCCTATCGTTATAATATCTAATCTAAATCGTACCGCTGAATCTTTCAGGGTTCAAATTCATATTTGTGGAAGCGCTTTTTGCATCTCAAACCTGTTTCCTCTGATTGACTCTAAAAGCAAACAGCAGGTGGAGGATGGCAGACAGAGGAGGGGGGACAGACAGAGGGTGGGTTTAATCTGCCCTACCTTCTGTGTCGTGAGTATCTCCCACTGATATGGCCGGAGCCATTGCATCCGGGGGTGGGGCAGCTGGATGGGATGGATGGAGGTTAGAGATATGTTTAAGACACAAGAGCATTTTAGTCCTTGTGCAGTAGCAGCAGCAGCAGTGATAAACACAGGCAGTAAAAAGAAAATTAAGATAAAGAAAACAAAGCAAAGAGATGCAAACGGGGCAAACGTGTCACACAAATGCACATGTACAAAGGAAGATATGCAGCCCGGCCCGTCCAGCCGACACACATGATGCATGAATGCAGGTGGCATCCAGCCGGGGGAAGCAGAATATTATGTGTCGTACATCAACCCTGGCCTATATCCTGTTACTACGAGCGATAAAGATCAGCCGAGACCTGCTGTAATTTCCCCTGTTCGCCTCTCTTCACCAGTCATCATCATCATCACCATCATCTTCGGTGCTCACTCCTTTCTTTTCTCTCTGCTTTTTGATTCAGGTTGCCATGACCCCTCAGGATGGCTCATTTTAATTCTCATTAACTTCCCCCAGCAATTGCCCTTTATTACTCCAATTATCCCTATTATTAATTTTACTTATTAAAAATTGCCGCATTAGCATTTTAAATGAGACACTCGCTGGCCTTCCCTACTGTTTCCTTTTTTCTCTCCCTCTCTCTTAATCCCTAAAAAGAGCCAAGCTTTTTTTTTTTCAACGCGCTGAGTGCAGATCAATGCTCCGAGGTGAAGTATGACAAAATGAAGGCGTGGATGAGGAGAATCATTTAGAACAGGGGAGGAAAATCTTTTTTTTCCCCAAAGGGCCTCATGACAAACCAGAACTGGCAACCAAAACTTTCCCAGTTTTACAATAAACTGTAAAAATACTTTTTTCTTCATGTGGAAACCTTAGAAATGGCAGACAACTTAGATTTTACATTTTGAAACAAAATCCTGAACGATCACTTCATTTTGAGCTCCATGTGGGCACCTTGCCATATTACAATGATAATATGAATAGCAATTTTTCAATTATTTTTTTTCTCGTAAAAAAAGAGACTTTTTTTCCCCTCATCCCATTTATGCAAATTGGATGTTTTTGCGCTTGATGAGTTTTTGCATTGTTTTGGTGAGCAGTACTTAAAAAAAATTCCTAAACTTGATTCTTTTTCACCCCACACCCAGAAATGTGCTCATGCAGTCAATAGAAAGAATATCTTCTACTGCCGTAATGACAAAAAAGACATTTTCTGAAGGGACTATGAAAAAAAAAATTGGAAATTACAAATGCTTTGTATTCTGAAATGGGGTACAGAGATTGCTAGTTTTAAAGGCCTATAAATGACTTGTCCAAAAATAAATGTAAAACAAAATTGTAAGATTTCATATTCCACTGTAGGTTTGGTTTGATAATTGAATTGGAGTTTCTCCATTAATACAGAACCTGCTTACCTCAGTCAGTCCCTCCTGGGTATTGCTATGCTTTATTTGGGATTGTTGCGGCTTAAAATTATGCATCCCATAACACGGACTGAAAAAAAAATATTTGGAAGTGTTGCACATAACTTCTCCCAAAAAGTCATGATTTAAAGACTTGAAGTGAAAGTGACATTTTCATGCACCTTCTTGAAATATTCTCAACATAAATCAAATCATGTCAAAGTGCAAAAGAGGAATTCAACATTGGTCATTCAAGTTAAAACATGAACTGGTTACAAAGAAGAAGCAAATTCTACAGAACGTCTCAAAAAGGTTTTTGAAAAAAAGAAATGTGAAAAAACGAGAAATGTTATTCTTTAGCTTTCATGCTGTCATCTCATAAACTCAGCTTTCAAGAGATGTTGTGAAACAGGGAGTTAAATTATCAAGGGGCAAAAGGAGTTGGTTAAAATTCAGCAGTTGCAGTGAATACAGTCAGAAATGAATACAATGCAGAAGGTGAAATTTTGCTACGACTGTTGAAAATCACAAATACGTGCCAAATTTGCGAATGATGACTAGATTTGCATTAATAGTTGCAACATTGCAACTTCCTGGAGGGACTGGGTAGTGGGTAGCTCACTGCTGGAGGACTTGAATCCCAAATGGGAAAATGAAGGCTGTTTTTTTTGTTTATTTCTCGAAAATAAAAGCAATATATTCAGATTCATGCACAGATTAACATTTCATTAATGTTTGAGTTCCAATTTTTCCACAGGCCGGATGAGGACGTCTAACGGACCGGATGTGGCCCGCAGACCATTACTCTGCAGGACGGGGGGGAGGAGAAGTGGCTTCCTGGTCCCCAAAGATGTCGGCTGTGTGGGAAACTACAGGAAGGCGGAGGCCGACAGACGAAACTACATAATCAGGCCTCGCCGTCCTCCTGGTTCACGCTTCCATCGGGAAAGCAAAAGAGATCACACGGCTCTTTCATCGCGTCTACTGTACACGCTCGTAGCAGGAAACAGCAAAAGGCTGCCAGGAATCAATAGCAGCATGTTGGAGGTACTGACCATGAGCTGAAAAGTGCTGATAATAACGAATAAAAACTAATATTATACAGCATTGTCTGAAGGAGCACCGCTGGTGTATGATGCTGAGGGGGGCTGCTGCACGGCGGCGCACATAAAAGAACTTTATGAAAGGATTCTGTACAAAGATGAAGGTGTTTCCTTACCTCAGCTCTTGTCCTACGAGCTCAATGGGAACTGAAAGAAAAAAAAAAGGAAGGAGAGGAGAAGAGGGAGAACAAAGGTGAATGACTGCTCAGAACGCAGCGCTGCTAAAAGAAACCCAGATCAATAAATCACAAATGCATACGAACCCCATGAGGATTTTCTCATAGAGGCTTACACGCTGCTGAATGTGTGATCAGATGGGGGAAAAAAACCTACACCTTCTGAGTTTACTTACACACATACATATGTATTTATATATAAACATACACACATCGGCACACATGCAAGATCGAGCACGAAACAAACAATACAGTGTAAAATCTGGCAGGTGGAAACACACACACGCACACACACACACGCACACACACGCACGCGCACACACACACACACACACACACACACACACACACACACACCCACACACACACACACATGCACGTGGAAAGCCTAAATCAGCCCACTGCTGCTCAGAAAGGAGGTGGGTTATGTGCAGACTTCAGCAAGAAAACAAGATTAATTGTTACACTTTAGTTATCATAATTGAGAAAATGAAATTAAAAAGCAAAAAAAAGTGCCTTCATCAGTAGAAAACAGGACTTCTTTCAGGGGCAACTTATAGTAATTGCCTCGAAAACATAAATCAAGCTGTGCTGGCGCGCAGCAGCCCGCTCCAGGCCGGCTGTGGGGCATCGATTGGGCGAGTTGAGCGATAGAACGAGTTGGGAGAAATATCCTACTTTCATTTGGAGCAAAATAAGAAAACAATAGCATCCTGGAGAATTCAGTTTGGGCTCTGATATCACACGCATTAATCACATGTCAGAAGCAGCCTGGGTAGCTGGCTACTCCAAACGCAAAGAAAATAAACACTAACACACACACAAACTTCTTTTTTTTTTTGTCTGTGTGTGTATGTGTGTGTGTGTGTGTGTGTGTGTGGGGGTGTGTGCGTGCGTGTGTGTGTGTAACATTTCAGTTTCTCAGTCTTTCATCATGCGGTTGGAATGACTGGACGCCTTCTTGCACTCTGAATGTTTCGTGAACTGCCGCTATGCTGTCTCTTCAAAACATCAAACACACACACACACACACGCGCGCACACACCTACACACACTTATGAACAAACACACTCAAAAAGAAAGTTTTATAAATATGTGCATATTAGACACTCATTCAAGGATACACCATACATAAATTACCAATCTTTGTGAAAATTTCTACTAATACATGAAAATGTGCACAGGATTCCTTCTACACGTCAGAGCTGAACTGATTTGAAGACAGCTTTCTGTTTCTGTAGCAGATGTTTTCCTACATTCACGTTTTGCATCGTTCTTTTCTTGCAAAGAAAAGGATTTAGATCTAAAATACAAGGCCTCAGTTCATTTTGAAAATCTTTACATGCATCAGGCGACAGAGACGGTTAAAAAAAAACTTCGATTATGTCATCTTTACATGAATTTTGTTTTGTTTAGCATTAGTTAGCAAAAAACATTTCAAAGCACTTTGTGTAAAATGGGGCTGCACAGTGGTGCAGTTGGTAGAGCTGTTGCCTTGCAGCAAGAAGGTTCTGGGTTCGATTCCCGGCCTGGGGTCTTTCTGCATGGAGTTTGCATGTTCTCCCTGTGTATGCGTGGGTTTTCTCCAGGTACTCCGGTTTCCTCCCACAGTCCAAAAACATGACTGTCAGGTTAATTGGCCTCTCCAAATTGCCCCTAGGTATGAGTGTGTGTGTGCATGGTTGTGTGTCCTGTGTGTCTCTGTGTTGCCCTGCGACAGACTGGCGACCTGTCCAGGGTGTACCCCGCCCCTCGCCCGAAACGTTGGCTGGAGATGGGCACCAGCAACCCTCCCGACCCCACTGAGGGAAAAAGGGTGCAAGAAAATGGATGGATGGATTGTGTAAAAGGCAAAAAAACTCGTTCAATTAAATCTAGACATTGTTCAACTGAGGTCAATTACTTATGAAATATAAATAAATTGAGTGTTTATTCTCATTTCAGTAACCATCAAAGACCCTTAAGATTCTTTTTTATTCAGTAAGAATTAAAATAACATCTCATTCCATTTTACTTATTTTCAAAGATAAACGATTTTGGCTGAAAGTTTGGGTGTGGAGCTGGCTAATCTTTTTAGTACCTGAAAAAGTCTGGTCTAAAATGAGCAAAACTACAAACATGTGAAATAGCAGCGCAACAAAATGAAAAAAAAAAGATCCTGAGGGACTAAATGATCCAGGCTTAACCTATAGTAATCTTTAAACCAAGCAAATAAACTCAGCAAGGACTTTGTTCATCCTTTGGTTTGAAATCTCTAATCAGAAGTTGAGGTTAGCATGAACAAACACATATAGACAATGGATTGATGGACTGGTTCTGATACATAGTTATGGTCATGTTATGAATGTGGTCATCTGCTGTAGTCCAGTAAACAAGGTCAGGAGAAAATGATGTCTTTGTTTGCTTGCTTCATATCTGAGGTGTTTGTCTGACCTAGCCGCTATACGTCAAAATATTCTTCTTTTGTAAACTAGATGCATTATGCCCTGAACCAAAATTATTATTCAACTGTCAGCTAACTGATCAGCAGCAGATTAAGCTAGATACAGTTATTGATATTTTATAAATGAAGCATGGAGCATGAAGCAATTACTTCCAACTACAAAGTTTCATTTAGGGAATTATTATTTTGTATTCTAAGACATAAATAAATGCATATAGCATTCAAGTACTGGAGGAATTGAAGCAATAGTTACTCTTCTTTCCAACAAGCATGCTGTTGACTGTGATAGTAATAATTACTTAGATAAGCTTGATTCTGAAGATTGAGTCCAAGTTTAACTAGTGCTACACAACCTGATGTAAAAAGTTGGGGGAAATGAAAGAAATTGGGTTTCTACAAATGTTGCTTCAAATTCCAGACTTTTCCAGACTCAACTTGGTGGATTGGAATGAGCAGTTAGACAGTGGGAGTCTGGAAATACCAACATAATCTTGTCTTGTTCAATACTTAGCCAGCGTTTCCATAGTAGAAACAATAACTACTCTTCAACAGCAGCAGATTATCAAACATCTGGATTATGATCTATCAAACATGTCAGGATTATTCAGAAGTACACATGGGCAGAAATAGTTACTCCTTAAGCTAAATTTTACATAAACTCTTCTACGTGGAACATATGCAGTGTACGCAAACAAAACCAAGTAATCAGTCAGCTCCGGTAGACGAGCGGAGGATGTTTGCATGTGAATCAGGGTGACTGAATGTGTATTTAACAGCTGCAAAAATCTTGACAAGGTGGAGAGACGCTACCGACGCTCACCTCTGATTCCCTTTGACCGAGTGCGAGTTCGCTTGTCGTCACCCTCCACACTCATCTGGGATGAAAGGAAGAGGCAAGAAGGGGAGGAAAGAGAAAGGCAAACAAGGGAAGAAACGGGAGGAAACAGAAAAAAGAGAGAGAAAAAAAAGAGACAGTCAGGGGTTAGTTGTCGAAAAAAGCCTCCAGAGTTCATTGTCTTTGTGTGCTTCAAAACAGCTGCTATAAAAAGATCCGTTCAAAATGTTCCCGTTCAAACACAGATGAAGTGTGGCGCTGACGCAAAAGAGGCCGTCGCACCTAGACACTTGTGTTCACACACACCGCTCCATCGCCATGGAAAAAAAGCACAAAAAGAAAACAAAAACACACTTAAAACATGCTAACATCATGTTCGCTTCATCACAAATGAGGGTTACATGGAAAACAAACTAGGAGCACCCACCCGCCCCCCGTCGCTCCCCCTGTAATTTCCTGCTTCTGAGTGCTACTCATGATTGTGGTCTGCGCGGAGGCAACAGGCGGCGCCGGCGCAGGGGGCCGCGGCCCCTGTAAGCGGAGGGGCCGACAATCATAACTACGTTGAATATAATAATAAAGCGAAAACACACGGGCCGCTGTAATAACCCTTTTAAGAAGAGGAGATGTGTGCGTCAATGTGTGTGTGTGTGTGCTTGTGCCTCGGCTTTTAAAGCCACAAAGGAGCAGGTGTTAACCCTCGTGCACGCGCACAGACTTACACACGTGCACACACTGACCATGGACCACACCTCCTCGTTGCTACCTCTCCACGCTTAGGGTCCCTCTATAAAGCTATCAGATGCTCTCTAGACACAATGGAGCCATTAGCTTTGATTACTGGACTCTGTTTTTTTTATATATTTCTGCTGTCCCTTCTTTCTGTCCCACACTTCCTTCTGCACTCTCCCCGTCTACAAGCCTTTCATCCCCCCTACAGACACCCCGGCTTGCCCATCCACTTAACTGCTTTGTAGCTCCTCTGTAGTCAAGTTGGCACAGTCACAGTGGGATTCAAACATAGGGTCTTGGTTTCTCTGAGTCGTTTTTTTTCTCGTCTTCACCCTATTTGGCAGAACCCCTTTCCTGCTAATAGACTACTTATGAAAAGAAGGAGAGGACGAAGGATGCGAGGAGGATGAAACAAGCTGTTGTTCTTGTTAAAGGCTTTTCTTCGCCCCTGACTCCCATCGAGGGTACATTCATTAGCAGTTGGCTGAAGGTACAGGTGCAGCCCCCGAACCCCTCCTTCCTGTTCGCCGCCTCATCCTGCTCCTCTAAGGCCTCAACATTTTCAATCAGGCTACGTCGCTTTCTGTCTGGCCACTACTGAGCGCTTCAGTCCTTCTGAGAGGGAAGACAAGTGTCTCATAGTCATTTGTGAGCTTGTCATATTTGTTCCTGCATTCAACCCAGAATTCACTTTAGTGTTTAAATGTGGAAAGATTGCCAACTTTAAAGGGTTAACAATGGATTTTTTCTTTTTTATTCTCCCAAACAAAATCACATATATTTTTATCATATTTTTGACAGTCATGGATATTTTTTTTACATATGAAGAGCAGCTGTCCATGCCTAACTGAAAAGTCGTCAGCATTAACTCTAAAGCAATAATCCGCTAAAGCCAAAGCGTTATTCCAACATTGTACTTAACTTAATTTAATGCTAACATGTTATAGCGCCAAATTAAACCATTTATTTAGAAGGTATTTCTTTACCTTATTCATTTGTTTGACTAAGGTAAACAAAATAAAGATTAAATAAAAATAAAAAGAGAACTCGAGGAGGGAAAACCCCACAATCTTCACCTGCTTTGAAATATGAGCAACAATGTAAACTACTAATTACCTGAAAAGTTCTCAACAGTCGATAAGCAAAACTTCAACACAGATTGTAATGTTTATTCAACTGAAGGTTTACAAAACAGCCAAGTGAATTTGTGCATTAGAATTAATCTATAAAAATAAATTTGGGGAAGCTAACTGCCATTAGCAAAAAGTTAGTAAAAGTTATCAAAAAGCACTAAATAAAAAATTTGCTCCTCTACTATAGCATTAGCAGATAAGTGGAAGTGCGTCGGCCACTGTGACCAAATTTAAGATCATTTTCAAAAATCTAATTATAGTCTGAAGAGTCACTCAACAGGAGTCCATTAGGATCAGCATTCATAATCTGTCATATTTCATAGGAGGGGGATGCCCCACCCAGGATCAGAATCATGACCAATAAATATAGCGTGGAATACTAAATATTGAAAAGAATGAAATTGAGTTATAAGGGAAATTTAAATAAATATGTATATTTTTTTTTAATGCGGCTCAGTGGAAGAACAGGTGCACAGCTGATCAACACAGCTGATCCTGGTTTGGCCTCGGATCATTTACTGCATGTCCTCTTTTTCTCTCTGCCCTCCTTCCAATCAAGTTATTAATGAATCTTAATGAATCAAGTTATTAATAAATCTCAGTAAATTGTTCATCCTTGGGTACAATTTCCAGACGTTTGAATTTGTGCCGAATTCTTCAATTTGAGCAGCTATGTGCAAGTTTATACAGCACATAAATGTCCAGCTGTCACACCGCTCTGGATGGAGACAGGTTCTGTGTCTCCCAGAAGAAGCAAAGGACTTTGTGAAGATGCTGACTGAAGCTTGTAAGACAGCATCATTATCCACAGTGGAACAAGTCTTGTACACACATACCTAAAGACCACTCAGGAAGATAGAAGTCATTACAACAAAAGCAGCATAAAAGAACTGGGAACAAGACCTTAATCTTTAGAGACATGTTCTTCAGTCTGAAGAAACTGAATACAGAATGATAAACAATACTGACTGACCATCATTATATTTGGAGGAAGTAGGGAAAAACCTGAAAACCTGAGAACACCATGCCTACTGGGATGTACGTGAGAGGTAGCATCATGTTGTGGGGCTGTTTTGCTGGAGGATTTCACAAAATGGCTTCAGGTGAAAATAAACGTTTAACTATTGCATCTCAAGGTACAGGGGAGAAAGTTAGGACTTGGGGACGGAGGGGTCTTCCAAACAGACAATGGGCTCTACCAGGTAGCAATAACACTCTTCAGAGCAGATGTTGTTACTGAGTGACTCAAAGACTCAAAGCTGTCTAACTTCAGTAAAGCGCTTCAAATTAAATCAGAAAAGCAGAAAAATGTGTAAGATGTCATTTAAAAGGTAAATTTGCTGTATATGCAGACGACTTTCAAATGGCTAGTAGTGTGACCTCAGCAGGCAACAGTTTGGCTCAACTGAGTATCCTTTCAGCCTCGGTCTGCCAAGGAACACAGGATCTAATGTTGGTGGTAAAAGAATAAAGGCATGAGTCAGAGCTTATTATGCTACTTGCTGGCGTAAGAAGCTAAATCTAAAACTACATAACCATTTTCTTGATGTTTTAAAATAACACTGAAACCCTGTTTTTAGACTGCTGTCTCAAACACACACGATGCTGCTTTTCCATGCAACTAATACAAAGTTCCTATCAAGTAGGCTATAAAAACATATTTTGAATGGTCTCTTCTCAAATCACAGTACTTAAAGAAATATCTGAATCGACTCATTTCTATTTCGGTGGCTAAAAGCTTTTTGAAACTCAGATGCAACAAATTGGTCAGAAAACTCTGGTGGGTGCCTGTCTATCTTCAACCTGATATTTTACCCCACAAGTTTTCTTTTGTCTTTGTTTTATTTTATTTTTTATAGACATCCCCTAGTGGATGTAGCATTTTAGTTTAAAATCTTCATTTCTAATACATTTAAAAAATTTGTTCATCTAGGTACATTAGCCATTACCACCTCAAAAACCTAAAACTGACAAATTCATTCTAAAAAAGCTTGAAGATGACCACGAAAAAGACTTTTTGGTTATAACAATTGGCCATTTCTTCTATTTCAAAACCCTCTATGATGAAAATAGAAACTTTGTAACCAGTAGGGAGGCTGATGGATGCTGTTCGGTTCGATTCAGTTGATTTATTCAGTGGCAGTTCACAGCGTATATCACCTCAAGGCATGAAAATAAAGTCTAACAGGTTAAACAAGACAAAATATGCTTCAGAACCATTTTAACTGGCTGAATGTAACCACAGGCTAACATAGAGGATGTTTATGATGGACAGAAATTCCAGCTACATAATAAAACATATTGCACTGTTGTGCTTCTTTTTCCCTTCCTTTGCGTCCTCCTTACATCGAGAGTCACCGGGTGAATCAAAACCTGGACTGAAAAGGCCTCCTGTTGCTTTCATGTTTGTGTAACCATAGTTACGTACATTCAAATAGGTAAGCATATCAGAGTTCTCTTCTCTTTCCTGTCCCTTTTTTTTCCCTCAGATCCAGCTCATTAAATTTGCATGAACACAAATTCACAGCAAATAAATCCCAATGCAGACAGGCAGGCATTCACCAGAATCTCTTTCAAAGGCCTCCGAGTGTTCAAAACTTGTCCTTTACAGTCGTTTAATTAGAGCACACCGACAATGAATGCATATGGGAGCGCAGACGGCGCGGTCAGTACGGAAACGGGGAGAAAAAGGAGTTTGTGTGCAGAACCTGCTGTAGGTCCGTGCATGTCATGTGCTTTAACGAGTGTGAAATGTGCAGAGCAGCTGCCGGGGGGGGGGGTCAGGGAGAGAAGAAAAAGGAATAGGAGGAGGAAGAAGACGCCGCTCGTCCCTTCAGGCTGTGTTGTACATTATCAATTACGTCCTTCTTTGTGTGCGGCGGCCGGAGCAGGAGGGCCTCAGCTCTGCTCCCAATTCTGACAGCTCCATGCAAATGTCTGGCTGGGGGGTGGGGGGCAACGTCTTCACAGAGAAGGTCACCCTCCGTCCCCTGGAGCACGTAAATGACTCTTTTATCCATTTTCGGGTTTACAACAACTGATGAGGGGAAGGAGGCAGGTTAAGGTGGAGAGAGAAGGCGGAGGAGGCTGACCTGCGGACAGCAGCTGCCAATTAGAGCAGAGCTCACAGCCTCCATGTCGGCGAGCCTCTCTGCACTTTCACCCTGACAGCTCACACGAGGCAGAGCAGATAGGGCGGAGGAGGGCTGGGGGGGCAGATGTCATGTTACCCAACTTGTATGTGAAAAAGTACGGAGCATGTGTGACCACACAGTGGGTCATATGTGTGTCTGCTGTGAGAGGTTTGCCATTTACAGGCTGAGTCATCCTGATGTGACTCAGGGCTCAGAGTTTAGCCTCTTCCAGCTCTGATCCGGGGTCAGCTCCTGCTGCTGTCGTAAAGGGAAACAATAAGAGGAGGTGGAAGGCCGAGCGGTCAGGAGATTCTTTATCGGTTATTAATCGCGTCTCATTCAGGATTAAAAACGTAAACGCTTCTACGAGATAAAACAAGATCAGATGCAAAGTCAGAGTCAGTTCAGGAAAAGAAACCAACTGGAGTACTTTAGCTAATTAGAGCAGCAGAGTGAACGGTGAACTGTGAGCTGCAGATTTCCCCCCTGACGTTCAATATTTACACTTCACACATTCAGTGGAGGGCACACTTTTACTAATCTGCTAATGCGCTAATAGCGAAGCTATTGTTTTATCTACTGCTTTAACAAACTTCCTAACTTAGCTTCACCTAAATTATTATTATTGTTTTTTGGGGTAAAGGCTAATTTACTTGGCTGCTTTCAAATGAATGACGTTCAACATCTGTGTTGACATTTTGGTTACTGCTACAAATTATTCACGTAGTTAGATGTTTATATTAATGCTCTTATTTTGAAGTTTGAAGACTGTTTACACAGCAGTTCTGTTTCCTTTCCTGACCTTTATTTCAGACAAGAAACATGCAAGACTGTAGAGAACAAAATATAAAAATAAATACAATATCTAAGGGCATTACTGAACATGCAAATTGGAATGTAAAAACGAAATTGGTGCTTGTCTACACTCTTTCAACCATATATATAATTTGAGCTGATGTTTTGAGCTTCAGCATTAGCCTCCGCTAAATAGCATGATAGCTTAGTGCTTCATGCTATTTAGCATGAAGCATGACTCATGCTAAATAGCATGAGTCATATATATATATATATATATATATATATATATATATATATATATATATATATATATATATATATATATATAAGTTACTTTGGTCTATTTAACTAGTTCCTACCACTGCTGCATGTCTACCTCTGAATTACTCAAAAAGAGGCAAACTTAAAATATATTCGGATACGGTGGCATGACCTTCAGTGGGACGTTCATGCTTGAAGACCAAGCATGAGCGTCGAAATAAAAACAATTATCCAAAGAAGAGGAGGGCAGAATTCCCCCACAGTGATGAAATAGACTAACTGGCAGTTATCACGAACACACTCAATGGCTATCATCGCCGCCAAGGGTGACACAACCAGCTATTAGGTTTAGAGGGCAATTATTTTTCACATAGAAGCCAAACGGGACTGCAACTCATCATCTTTAGTTAAAAAATGTAAACAGTTTGACTGATTAAACCTGGACTGGATAATTCACTACTGCACAACCATGATGTCATCAAATATTTCAGAAAAGGTAGAAAAATAAATTACATAGATAATTTTGTGATTTCCTATATTTCCCTGTACAAAATATTACAAATGTCTATTCCTGTTTCCTTAAGGTTAACATTTGTTTTATTTAGTAGGGTCAGGATTTTAATGGGTTAAATTTGATTCATTAAATATGTAGATTTTAACATGTTAAAAATTTTAGCACAATTAATCTCTCTCTTTTTTTTTAAACATAAAAAAGTTACAGAACCTTTGTTTTCTTACGTTGCTGGTAGGCCAGTAAATCTGATGCAAAAGTGACAACAGCGTAAGAGCTGCTTCTCTCTGCCCACTGTGGTTCATTTCTGCTTCAAAAACTGACCTGATGGGACGCTTGGAAAGACTGTAGTTATGTTCAAGTTGTGCTAAAATGACTTAGCCTATTAGAGAAGCTATTCAAACCTAGGCATGCTGCAAAAACACAGACATCCCCAACGCTAATGTCAGCATCCACATTCCTAATGAAGTTCCATAAATGATCAGGGTTTCCTGAAACTCTGGAAAGCTGAATTGGTACCAATCTGATGGCTGAGGAACCTACAAAGGAGATTGAAAACTATAAGTATCTTTGCTGTTAAGCTCATATGTTTATTTAAGCAAATATTTAGCAGCAAGATGGGTATTTTAATTGCAACTGCTGCTTATTTTGTCAAGATATTTTCTTCGATTAACTGCAATTAATTCATTGCAGACCTGCAATTAACGAGATTAAGCATTTTAATGAGTCAAACTAATAGTTAGACATAAATGCTGCTCATCTTTGAGAGTAGAAGTATACAAAAAAAAAAAACACTTTTAGACAATCGTCAGCTAATCCAAGGCTAGCCCCTGCACATTCTGACTCTTGGGCTAATTTTTTATATGTGACCCCTGATGAGGCATTTAAAAGCAGCACCTCTCACTCCTCAGTTGAGGCAGAAATCAAATCCAATCAATAAAAGTCATCTCTTCAGATGAACCCGAGCCATCAGGGGGAAGCAGAACTACTTTTACAGAGCCCAAGGGAAAACAACACCCCCACTCCTCCTGCTTCCAATTCCCACCTCCACCCCCACTTCAATCCCTCCATCTCTTTGTTGGATGCCCCATCTCAGTTGCTCGGCTCTGGGGAAAAAAATAAAAAAATAGGGATCAGGTGTTTAGAGAATCCTTGAAATGGTGGCAGCGGGGGTCAGAAGTTTCTCCGCTCTGCTGATAACGCTGAATATCATTGCCCAAAATAAAATAAAAAAATAAAAATTATGAGCCGCTCAAGGACATCCTTTTGAGTTTCGTTTTTTTCTTATTATTATTGTGAGTCCTGTGAAGTGAACTCAGCAGCAGGAAAAAGCTGAGCTGTGCTGAGCTTAACTAAACCGAGCCAGAGCTGAGGCCGAGGAGAGGGATGGGCGGGGCCGGGAGCCCAGCAGAGATTTGATGTGCTGCTTGATTCATGTACCCCCCCACCTCCATATCCTAACCCAACCCCCACACTGCAAAATAACAACACACACAAACACACACACGACCCCTCCTTCCTCCATCCGAGCCAACTTTCCCCGCTGAGTTAGGGATCAGGGAAATGCCCAGGAAGCAGAATCAGCTCTGGAAAAGAGGGCGTTGATGGGTGTGGTGAGTGGGGAGAATAAGGTGGAGGGGGCGCAGGGGGAGGGGCGGGGAGGGAGTCACTCACCATGATTGGTCGACGGCTCTGCAGTCTCTGGGAGGCCTGACAGCGGCTGCTATTCCTCTCGCCTCGTGTCCACCGCTGGTTCACCAGCTCACCCCGAAACTCATTTTCTGAAGGAGGGAAATGAGGGAGGGGGCAGGACAAAGTGAGGGGAGGGAGGGGAGTACAGGGGGGTGGGTGTGAGAGAAAGGGAAAAAAAATATGTAAAATCATCAGCATCAGTACCGGTGGATGGGGTTTGGGTGAGGGGAGAGTAAAGTGGAGGGGGTTTTATTAAGTGGAAGAGGAGGAAGCACAAAGCCGTCCCTAAGAGCCACAGCTGGGATCCCTGTCACTTCGCTATTAGAATCAATCAAACCTGCACATTTTGATCCAGCTTTCCGAGGCCCGTGTATGATTAGAGAGGGGGTGAGGAGTGGGGGAGCAAATCACACATAAATCAAACCTTTTTCCTTCACCCCCCCCGTTGTTGTTTTGTTTTGTTTTTTTTCCTCTATCAAGGTAAAAGCATTGGATCCCATGTTTGTGACGCCGTCCCAGGAGAAGCAGACTCTCTGGTTCTAAAGATACGGCAGACTGGAGGTGACAAATCTAACAGCCGAGCTGCAGCTTTAAGTTCAACCAGAGTGCAGTGCATTACACTACGAACGCCCAAGGCTGAACTTTTCAACTAATGCAGCTTTAAGACACCTCAAGCACACACTCTCTCTCTGTGCGCGCACACGCACACACGTGTGTGTGTGTGTGTGTGTGTGTGTGTGTGTGTGTGTGTGTGTGTGTGTGTGTGTGTGTGTGTGTGTGTGTGTGTGTGTGTCATTAGCGTTTTCAGGCCCAGCTGGTGCTGTGAAATCCGACTCTTTTTTGGATACATCTCCACCCTTTAGCTTCACCCTCTGCAGGCAGGTGTGGGCTGTTGGGAAACAGGAAGTGTCCTTGAGTTTACACTCAACTCTGAGCAAACAAAAACCCAAACAGAGCAAGGTCTGGGTTACTAAAAAGAAAAATATGTTGGTTTTTTTCATATTTGTTAAGTGTCACCATGTTGTGACAGTTTGCTATCAGACAATCTGTGAAAAGATCGATCTGCTCCACCTCTTCCCTGAGTTCCTGCTGCCTTCTGAAGAAATGCACTCCTGAACAAAAACAAAAAAAATCAGAGCCAGGAGGGGCTTAGTGCTGTTAATCAACCCCATGTACTCCCTGCTCAATGTGCTAATGGCGCAGAAACAACTTACTGTTAAAGGAAAACCGTTTATCTGCCTTCATCATTGGCCATGCTAACTAGCCTGACATAGCCTGACAGGCTATGCTAGCTGCAGCGTAGCAGAGAGCAAGGGAGAAGCACCACACAGAATGATTGACAGCACTAAGATCCACCTCCAGGCTCTGATTGGTTGTTTTCAGTTCGCATTGGGAGAAGGCAGATGAACTTAATTTTTTTCACAGTGAAATTGTTTCACATAGTTTCAATTGTAAACATCACATTCTTTATAAAAGCTACATATTGCGGCATTAAAGCAGCTCATGGTGAATTATTCCGATAGAAATTCCTCCAGATTTCCAACGTTAAATGCCATGATGTTGCTTTCTGAAGCACTCTGACGTTATGAGTGGGTAGAAGCAAACCTGTCCCCCTCTGTCCTCTGTCTCCATTACCCTCCCCCCCACAACCCCTCCCCAAATGTCCTGTGGCTGAACCCAAATTGCAAGATAAAAGTGGGCTGATGGGATTCTGTGGGCTCTCTCCTCCATGCTTCACCTCAGCACTCTTCAGAAAACGCTTGTTTATCAACTTTCATCTGCCAGCAGAAAAAAAAGTGATTACAGCAGCAGTACTGTTGGTCTGCATCTCTATCTCAGCTATCCGTGTCTCCGCAGACACACAAACCGCTTTATTACAGAGAGAAGCGGAGCATCCATCCGGCCGCTCCACGTTCAGCTGGAATGCTGGGAAGGTGAAAGAGGATTTTTCAGGACAAGTAGCCTCCGGCTGTGACCGCTTCTCAGGTTGCAAACGCATGTGGACGTTTCAGAACGCTTAAAATCACAGGAAAAGGGCAATGAAAAGTGATCAAAGTGACCCCTCCTTTGTTTTATTTTTTTTGCTTTGGTTTTATCCCGCCTCTGTGCTGACAGGGAGACTAATCAGAGCTGCTGCTTCCTGTTTGATCACACGCTGCTCATCCGCACCTAAAAACGTGCAAAGCTCATTATTTTACGGTGAAAATTGGAGGAGCGCGAGACAATTAGCTGTTCGCTGGGGGAGGCCCGGATCGGGAGGTGGGAACGATTGGGAGACGAATACGAAATGAGGGAGTTTTTAAAATCAAATCACATTTTATAAAAAGACAAATGTATGAAACAAAACCTTTCGGCTTTACTGTCGATCCAAACGAAAGAAAAAACCCCGTAAACTTTAGGATCAAGTAATGCTATTACAGGAGAGGAGCTTACTCTGCTGGGACAATGGAGCAAAGAGGCCTAAATCCAGAGTTAGATTAAACAGCAGGGTGTTCAATCAGTGACAGTAATACAGCAGGCCCAGATATACAGGCCTGCTCCTGTTCAGCAGGATTTACAGACAACTTTGTGTGATTACAGCGATCACCGCAGCAGAGACGGACGAGGCCAAAGGTGGGTTTTTTCTTCGTCAAAAAGCATGAACGAAACGCCGAGCAAGAGGACAGGAATGAGTTTATGATGCAGAGTCGATGAGTTCAAACACCATCATCTGGAGGTGAGATAAAACAAAGAGCAGCAGATGTCCGATTTTTCAATTACAGGATGATTGGAGGGAGGCGATGAGGGGGCTGGGGGCGGATTTAGAGGAAACCCCTTCGGGGCTGTCGTGACCTCAGTATCAAATGTGTCACCAGAACACAAACTGCAAGAACGACCTGCACGACTCATGCATCATACATTTCTTTAAGTCTCAAATGGATCTTACCTTACTAGTCCTATCTGTTTAGTAGGACTTCTTTTTTAATTAGCGCTCTTTTATTTTAATCAATTTCTCCTTCAGAGCTGAGGCATGAAATTCATTCTTCCCGTTCTTTAGATGCGGATGCCTCCTCTCTCCATTGAGAGTGTTCGCGCGGGGCGACCCTGACCTCTGCCTGTGTTGCTTAGATTCTTGACACAGACTCCGGGAAGAGGAGGGTGCAGTTTGGCCCCAGCTGCTCTTCCACCATGTTTACGGCCCTCCCTCCTCCGGCACCTGCTATCCTCACTGCCGCATGCTTTTTAGGCCCTCACAAATACGAGATGTCTCCTCTTATCACAGGAAAATAAAACAAATAAACAAAAAAAGGGATCCAAAGGAGAAATATCTAGTCTATACTTCACTGTTATGGCCTCCTCTGACAGCATAAGGAACCGATAACCTAATTCTGTAATCCTATTCCCCAAACAGGGCAAAAGAAATTTTGCGAGGAATTAAAAACAGACAGATACCACTAAATTAATTAATATTTTTAAGAAAAACTTTTAAAAACTGTACTTAAGTAAAAGATTCTACATGTTTAAAAGAATTTCATGGCAGATTTTAGTTCAGTTAGTCAGGATTCTCATTTGTTGTCTGACAGATAACGACAGGCTAACTTGTTTATATCACTTGTAAGATGAATTAATATGTAAATTATGCAAAGTTAACAAACACCATGAGATTTGTAGCTGAAACAGATTCTCTCTTGGAGCAATCTTAAGTTTGAAACAACTTTACATGGCTTTCTAGCGCTAACGCTAAAGTCAAGCATGCTAGCAAGATCAGAATCGGGTGACTTCTCTTGACTTTTTTAAACCTTTAATTTAACAGGATAAAATCCCATTAAGATTCAAAACTTATTTTTCAAGGAAGTTCTGGTCAAGAGGCAGCAAAACAAAAACAATACAAAAATGGCTTTTAAGTGCTACTACTAAAATCAAGCGTGCTAGCAATATTAGCTTCAGTGTCTTCTATTTTTTTAAAACCTTTATTTTACCAGGATACAATCCCACTAAGATTAAAAACTCGTTCTGTCATTTTCTATTTGTAAAAGAAAATGACAAGCAATGAAAAACAATCAGCATTAAGAACTTTACGTTTAAGACACTAAATGAAATAAGTTCAGTCAAAACCTGACTGGGAAGTTATGACATGACAAGACATTTCCTTTTGAAAGTCTAAGGTTGCCGAGTAGTGCTATGTTAGCCAATATGGCCGATAGGTACAACGAATGCAGATGCAGCTACAAACAGTTTTTGCACATTGGACAGTTTGTATCTTGTTTTGCACACATTACTGTACAACTTCTATTTATGAAAATGCTTCTTTAAAACTGGAAAAAACTCAGTTGATAATTGTTATAAATGTTAGCGATTAGCAAATCACTCTGGTTTTCTAACTTAGGTCCAATTCAGGAGGGTTACCATTACCCGATTGCTGTTCCTTCCCAGTTCTTTACTATTATTGTAGTGTTTTATGACCTCGAACTGGGTTGCCAGTTTGAACCTCCGCTCTGTCTATTTCAGTAATTTTGGCAAGTCCTTGAGCAAGGCACTACACCCGCATTGCCTGCTGCTGGTGGTTATTGAGCCCAGTGGCACTAATTAAATGGCTGCAATGTAGCTTGACAGCATCAGTGTGTGTACACAGATGAATGTGTGATTGTTGTGTGAGGCACTTTGGAGTCCTCAGACTTGATAAAGTGTTGCAAGTACAGGCTATTCTCTCCTGCTCTCACCTTTTTTATTATTCTTTCTTTCTTTACAAGCCAGGTAAAGATGGTCCTAATATTTTGTTCCTATTTAATTTAGTTCAACAAGTAACTTTTATATATTGTACTGAGTAATCTGTTCAAGTGTTTTAGGCCAACCACAACTCTTTTTTTTTTTTGTTTTCACCTGCTCTGCCCAATTAAAATTAAAAATGTTTTTGTGTGTGTGTGTGTTTTGTTTTGGGGTTTTTTCTATCTGGGTGAAATTACAGAAAAAGTCAATTAAGGTGCCAACTCGACACATTTTTTGTAGAATTACAACATTTAGAAACTGGTTAAAGGGAAAAATCGGCCTAAAATTTCACCACGAACAGCAAAACATTACAGCAAAAGCCTCAGAAACAGAAATACCACACACCTGGTTCTGCATTCGGAAGTGTTCTGTTTATTTCCCTGACTGGTGCTCTAAAACACTCAGCTGAAGTTTTTTGTTTTTTTTTTCCTTTTTTCTTTTTTTTTCTGCTGGGATGGACGGCAAAGTTACAGAGCACGCTGACATAACGCTCCGCTCATCCTCATCCTTCATCTCCTTCCTCCATCTTAGGACGCAGGTGCTCTGACAAACCACGAGGCGCACACGGAGCACATTAAGCGGTCATGTAAGCAAAGCAAGAAGGTGGGAGGGGGAGGAGGAGGAGGAGGAGGAGGAGAGAGGAAGAGGAGGAGGAGATAGGAATTAAAAATAAAAGATCCCAATCTCCCAATCTGCACCGAGCCGCTGAATCGCTTCGAGAAAAGCGCTGAAATGAGGCTGCGCTTATTTCTGAGGACTTTTTTTTTTTCATTTTCTCTTTGAATCTGCGCACTATGAAAGGCGGCTGACATTTGAAGGGACCATCTCTGTTTTTTTTTTTCGCTGCAGAAGATCAAATGGCCAACCCCTCCCTCCCTTCCTCCATCCATCCATCCATCCATCCATCTATCCATCCATCCATCCACCTATCTATCTGCATCTTTGCGCTCGGCATCCTAACATCTCCTATAATCGGACACACGGCTAACAGCGGGGAGGTCAGTCGGTCGGTGGAGACATTAAGGGGGGAGATCTATTCCCGGAGATCCGGAAGGTGAAACTAGAGGACGGGGCGCACTTCAGCTGCGACCCGGTCCGATAAGTTGGAACAAAAATATGGTGCGTTTTTTTAAATTATTATTTTATTTATTTATTACACATAGAGGATGTTTCAGCTGATAAACTGTGTACAATAAACACGAAGCGTCACCGAGCATCTGGAGAAGCAGCGCCATGCTTCCTCTGACTATTAAACATTAAAAGCTTCAATCTATTCCCGACTAGACGGAGCACAACACACACACACACTAAAAAAAAAAAAAAAAAAAACATTAACTTTATTTTGCTGTAAGTTTTAATTCTGCACCAGAAACGTAAAATAAATCAAACAGAATCCAACATCAATCGGGGGGAAAAAAATCAACGTCCCCAAACAATGATGCGGACAAACATGAAAGTTATGCAAAAAGAGCCCGCTCACATCTGATCATCAAAAACACACACACACACACAAGCATACACACACACTCGCTTATTTCTGGTTACCTGCATCCAATTAGATGTGTTGGTTTTAGGTCCTCGCTGCGCCCTGAGAGTTCCGCCGCTGCTCAAGTTGTTCGCTTTAAAAGATATCCCAAGTAAAGATTTTTAAAAAGCAGCTATCCCGTTTCCAAAGATGCGAGGAATGAGAGGGGGGGAGCGGGAGGAAGGTCGCAGCGGCCTCTCCTTACGCAGCGCATCGGCGCATGGCTCCGCATCCACGCGTTAAGATGTTTGTAAGCAAAAACATGGCTTCATTTGCCTTTGTCAGCGAGGAGGAAGGGGGGGAAAAAAACGTAATATTGACTTACCTTTCCCTCATGAGCCATTGTACCACCCCCCACCTCCCTCCCTCCATCCCGGCCCCTCTCCACCCCTCCGAACCCCCCACCCCACCCCCCTTCAACTCCTCCCTCCGCCCTTTGCCATGACATCACGGAAGCTGTAGTAAAACCTCCAGCATCACATGGGCAGGGCTTAGGACCCCCTCCCCTTTTACTACACACACTCTCACCCCCCCTCACCCCCACCTCCGCTCCTCCCTCTATAGACTTTCTCTCTCTCTCTGACTTCAAACCAGATTTCCACCCCACATCATTTCCCAGATATGAAGCCCCCCCGCCCCCACCTGCTTCCAACCATTTCAAACAGCATCCTGCCATCACACAGTTCACTTCACGCTGAGCTCAGATTTTACACATTTCAAGTTCCACAAATGAAGGGCCAGACTGAGCCATAAACGAATTTTGCAGATTCGCTAATAGATGAGGAAGTTATTTAAATAAAAAACTATTTTTCTTATTTATTTATTTATTTTTTTTAAGTGAGGCTCGGATTAAAACGCTTATTGTTTTGGTTTCTTTTTATGTAAAAAGATACACTGAGAAAAATAACAGAATTTACTTAATTGTAGCAATTTGTATATATTTAGCTCTTTTTTAAATCGGGAAGCAGTAGCAATAAGGTGAATTTGAAAACTAAAAAACGCTTAAAGAAACTAATAAAACTGAAACTATTTCTCAACTTGTTTAGCTCTATTTGAAGAAAAATATCATTTTCACATCTGTTTTGTCCTTTAAGTTGAACAGAGATCAAACATTGGGATTGAGACATACAGCAGTACTAAAAAGTTATACACATTTTAAATAATAAGGTGGCATATCTATGTTTTTTCACTGACAGCTGCAGCTAACATTGCAATGACTGCTGTAGAAGTTGCAGCTTCAGACAATATTTGACTTCAGCGTAAGAAATTTATCTAAATTGGTGATATTATGATGAAATATGAAGAAAAACATCTTTGGAAATGTAATAATGTTAAATACTTTCCTAAGTGTATGTTTGCAGTGCAGACACTGCTTAACGTTTCAGTCAGAGTCGAGTCAACACAGTTTACACCAGCATGAGCTCAGACGTTCCCCAAGTACCGGGCTGGACTTAGGCATATGCAAACCTTGCGGCTGCTTGGGAGCAAGAAATAACTTGACAGGTCGACAAGCTCTATACAAGCTTCAAAAATACTTTCATAGTTTTAAAGCTAAGGTAACAGAAATCCATATCTAATACATTATCCCAACTGCAATTTTCTGTATTTATCATGGGCAAAAAGAAGCCACTGCATTTTCTCCCCCTATTCATTCTTTGTGGTGGCACTTCCCAGTAATTCATTCAGAGATTAACTCCCTCCCCTCCCCACTTGGTTCAAAAATTGATATAGTAGTTGTGTTGATAGTTTGTATATGACAGCATCTGATAACTCCTCTGAATGGAAAGGTTTAATGTCTCTGAAAGGAACTCTGCTGGAAATTATTTATGCGCTGCGGAAGCAGAGCACATCAGCGCATAATTATAAGAGTAGAAAAGCAGCTAAAAGAGCGATCAGAGTGAGAAACGCATTTTTTTTTATCGTTTTCGTAAACAACAAACAGCGAATCTTGACGGTGCAACTTGGACCCGGCCCCAAAATGTTGCTCACACCGCGGTTTTTGAGACCATTAGTGGAAATGACAACCATTCATTACAAGCCATTTGAGAATAGTCACCACAAATGCCATCCTTTATCTGCTGTCTCCACGCCACGCACGCAGGGAATATTCAAAAAGCCCAACCTTCAGCTTTCTGAAATTCTATTAAATTCTTATCTCTTTGCAGCAGGCTCTTTTTGTGCAATCCCATTGTTATGCATTGGAGCTGAAATCAATCACCGGGCCGTGCGCGCCGCCATCAGTATGATTTCAGACTGTGGCTGCCGAGAGAGGGAGAAAAAGGATTCACAACTGCAGCAACAACAGCATCGACAATCAAATAAACAAAGGAGAGGCTGTGGAGGGCTGGGGGTCCGGGTGGGGGGGAGAGGGAGGAGGGGATCCCTGAACCCAAAGGAGGTAGGAAGTTTGATCCCAGGCAGGTTAGTTTCTACAGATAGGCTACAAATGAACTCAAGCTGCTGCTGCTGCAGCGTTGGGAGGCTTCAGCACTGCGGACAGCTCCAGCAGGCCGAGGTGAGCTCTGCTCTCAGAACCCCGGAGAGCTCCGCTGAGCCGCTCTGTCACTCCTGGAAGTCATTGTTGAGGAAACAAAGAGCCTCCAACCTGATCTGAGGAAACTCAAGTTTAATGGCTTCCTCTCCAAACAAGCCACGAGGAAACCCGGAGTTTGAACGTAATTTATTTCAGTTCGCCTTCAATTCACCGTCCAGATTTACTTCCTACCTCTGATCAGCCTGAAAGCATCTATTGATAGATGAGGAACTTTAAATTAAAGGAATTATTCGCTCATTCTCAAGTAAAGTACAGAAAACTTTTATGGCTTTCTCCTTTTGTAGCGGATGAAAACTTTGAAAGTTTTTCTGTCACCATCGGGGGGTTTGTTACAAGCAAAACTAACCAACACTCATATGGAGTGTTTTATTCGTAGTTTATTAGTTTTGCTATGACCATCTAGAGTTAATAACAGAAATGAACTTTAATGATCAAAGCAGCTTTGGGTAATGTTCAACAATTTCTCTGTACACAAACAGCTTCGTACATCAGGCAATGAGGAAGCTGTTAACTATGAGTTTGTGTTTTTACAGTTATATATGGTTTAAGGTTTATGGGCTTTTTATAGTACTTTTATTGTTTTTTTCCCATGTATTATAAAAACTTTTTTTGTTATTCTTGTTTGTTCTTATTTATTGTTGTGTGATGTCTTAAAATTATGTTTCCAGCCATCCAGTTGACAGTAAAAACTTATATTCCTAGTATGTCAAGTTCATACGATGACTTGACAATGAAAATCAATGTTTATTTTGTACTAAAAACAAAACAATAAAATAGAGAAATTATCCTCATTTTACATACTTATTAAAACAACTTTAAATAAAGACTAGATTGGATTGGATTGAAAAAGTCCAATAAGAAACTCCAATCTATTGAGACTGAACTGAACTTTTTTGTTCATCCTACAAATGAAATTGATCATTTGTAGTTTAAACTGATTTAATAATCTGCTTTTGATAACCCTAGACAAACTTTTTCATTTGTTCTTCCGAAATAATAAAAAAATAAATAAATCTCTATCAAACTGAAACGCTTGTCCACGGAGGTCAGAGAAACACAAGAACAACCTGAGTGTTCCCAGGACGAGCCGGAGGGGATGCAGAGCCGAACTTGAATAATTAAAGGCGGCTTTCTTTGCGGGGATCAGGCAGCAGCCGCGCCATCAGCTGGGAAAACTTTTCCTCTGTTGTTCACAAGTATGTCTGGATGCAGATGGCACCGAGGCCTCGCAGCTCTTATGGATATATTGTGCGGCGCTGAGCAGCCAGTATAAATATTACATGGGGGCAGCAGCTGACTGGGCGCTGAGGCTGGGACCGGGGGAGGCCCCTGTAGTCCCTCGACAGATGGAACAAGCCGACAGACTAACACAACAACAACAAAAAAAAGTTTTTTAATAAGCCCGCAGCCTGGCATTGTCCCCGCGGTACCAGGGCCACACGGTCCCCTAGGGGACCAACTGTCCTTTGTCTGGACTGCTTTTTTCTTTCTTTTTAGCTTTCTCCTCACAAAGAGACTCAAACTTTCAGCTTTTGTTTTATAGCACGAACTTGAAGTTTCTTGGCCTGGATGTCGAGAGGTTTTAAAGTGATTAGACGGATGTACGATTCGTTAAATCCCTACAGGAACAAATCATTTCATTCCGACCTGCAGCCGGATAAGATTCAGAAAATAATAGAAATAGATACAATTTATGATGTGGGGAGTTTTTTTTTTGTTGTTTTTTTTTCCCATCACGAGCTGAAGTTAAACGTATTATGATGACGACGGAGAGAAACTCGCTCTTTTTAGGCGCCTTTGAGATGCCGGAGCACAAAGTTCATCTCTCTAAAAAAAAAAAAAAAGTTGCGCAAAAATACGAGACAGAAAAAAAAGAGTTACGAACCCAGAAAAGAGCGGCACAGCTTCATGTTTGCGCTCTTCTTCTTCTTCCTCCTCCTCCTCTGTGTCTCTTCTGTCCCGCAGCCACCGCACAGAGTCCCGCAGGCAAGTTTAACTTCTGAGCGACAAACTTTGAAGAACTTTACCGACTCCAACTCCCAGCGACCCCCCTTGCTCAACGCCCCCCCACCCCCCACACACACACACACACACACCCACACACACACACACACACACACACACACACACACCACCAAAACCCTGGAGTTCAGCCGGTCCACGGGGGGCGGGGCTACGCGCTTGATTGACGCTGAGGAAAACAGCCAATGGGAAGAGGAGCTGGAGCCAATCCAGAGCTCCCAGTGTCAGCTTTCAACAACAATAACGGTGAGCTCCAACAAAGAGCATCTGCTGCGGCCCGAACTTCTCCCGGTCCGAGCCGCAGCCTGAAAACTCTGTCTGCCACCTTATCCTCCACACCCGATTGGACAAAAAAAAAAAGAGGAAAAAAAAAAAAACAAAGTCCAAGAACACTTCCTGAACATTAGAACACATGCACTTGATGGCGCGTGGAGCTGTTTTACTGGGAGGACTGGTGGACGTGTGCAGGTCGCTGTGGGAACACAAAGGGCGACGTCCAGGAAGGTTTTTCCCCGCTAGTGGAGGCCCATTGACGGTGTCTGAGTCTGGGACGGACAGACACCTCCCTCCCCACAGCAGATGGTCTGCCAGATAATGAGCTCTCCCATTGCTAGCTCCCATTATCCCCCTCATAACCCCCCCTCCCAGAATACTCATTTTTCCAAGATGGCATAAAGGGGGTTAAAGCAACCTCAACACGCTCTCCGTTTCATGTTATCCGAGAAATTATTGCTTTGTAGCTGTTTGTTCTGGTTGGCTTTGCATCACCAAACAGATCAGCTGCTACCAGCTGAAGGGTCTTTTTAAGAAGCTGAAATGTGAGTTATTCTGTAGATGTTTCACACAACAAAACTATTCATCTTTGCGCTTCAAAAAAAAAAACAACTCAAAAGCTAAACAGAAACCAGTCAGGTGAAATCAGTTCGAAGCCTAAACTCGTGCTTTCGAATACAGTGCAAAACTTTTTAAACCATCTGTTTCTTTATACTGGACTTCCAAGCAGCCAGAGATTCATCTGATCTTTTAAATTGGCCATGATTAATAACTCTCTAGACTTTTTAAAAATGTTTTTTTGTTTTTTAAATAAAGAAAGCAGAAAACCTCAGTTTACTGCTGTTCAGCTGAAGGATGATGCACTTTTCAGGTGTCAATTCTGAAGAGGTTTAGTAGTTTTTGTAGGTTTGGTGTTTTTTTGGACACTTCTCACGTTTCTTCCCACGTTTTGCGCAACATAGAGCACGCCTTCTGGAGACATGACAGATGCTCGGCTAAAAGCGACCTCTCTCCATCTCTACCTGAAATCCTCATTTTCCGTCTTTCAAACATGTGGCTGGAAGGTTTTTAGAATCAACTTAAGAAATGGGAACAAAATGTGTGTTAGTGGCAGGAGCCTAAAGATCCTGTTGAAAACAAGCTCTTTGATACGAGCTGACTCAAAACTTTGCGTCCCTTTACGTTAAAATAATCATAAATGATTTATTGATAAGATTCGAGTTTATTACAAAAGGAAAACAACAAAAAAATAGGAGATTCATAAAAAGCTAAAATAAATAAGCAGATTAAAAAACAACAACTGTTGAGGGACTCTGCATGGTGTAAAACCTTCCAGATATGATGCTCTTCTAACTTAAAGTCGTCACATCCTCATTAATGTGACAGCATGTTTCATAAAGATAAGAAAAGAAGATAAAAACCAAACAAGGCCACGTTAAATGCAGAAGTCTTTTTCAGTTTATAATGTTAGATTATTTCCTTGATAAATTTTGATGAAGTCTTTGCATTGTCATCTTCGCCACTATATTTTAAGAAAACAAAACTTCACGGTGCATAAAGTTCTACTAACCTTCTGCCAGTAAAAAGCTAAAGATCTCTTTAAAGTAGAACAATTCTTACAGTATTAGAAGAGTTTAAACTACTTTAAACTACACCAAACTTGTGTTCACTGACAAACACTTTAGGTTTGACTGATTACTAAATACCAGCACTATTTATTTCATTTTAAGTAACAATCTGACAATTGGTTTTGTGCATAAAAATGAAAGCAGCACAGTTTAAAAGATTCAGAATGAGCTTTAATGAAGCTTAAACTCTTCAAAGCTTTATGAGGTGTAAGGAAGATGTTTCCTACGAATCAGCAGATGAGCGTAAGAAGACACGTCTGCAGGTGGACAGGGTTAGATGTCAGAAAGGTCGAGTTGAGTTCACGAGGAAGAAGAAAACAAAAGGTTCTGACCTTCTGCTCGCAGAACTCTGACCTAAATATCACAGACAATCTCTGCAAAGGCCTCAAATGAGCTTTGCTCTTTCACTGCCATTTTCCCAAAGCTGGGAGCGTCGGGGACCCTCAGAGCGTAGCTCTTCACCCTCAGCCCTTCTCAGACGCTGCCTGACTGAAATTACTTTGGCAAATAAATAAATCTTTACAATTATTTTTCTCTTGCTGCCAGGTTGTACCAGTGACAAAGTAAAGTCGTTTTTAGAGAAGTGAAGTTCCAACTTGATGAAGCATGAATTCATCTCAGTTTCAGCACCACAACACGTCATCTTTCTGACTCCGCCCCCCTGTCTGTGGTTGGCCAACTTTTAAAAACTGCAAACTTACAGACAGAACGAGATTAGATTTTGGCTCCGACTGCCGCCGCCGCCGTCGCTGCCGTCCTCAGACTCACGGAACAACAAGTCTTCAGTCGGTGGATGCCAAGAGGCCTGAACAAAGCGCCTCAGTGTGGCACATCAGGGGTGAGAAAACAGCATATGGGCATGTTAATGAAGGACGGCGTCTTTAACCCAGGACTTAAGCCTGAACTCTCACTGCTCAACAGAAGACAAGCAGACTCTGCTAAAACCCAAATAGTCCTTCAGGCTCACATACACCCAATTATTTTTGGTTTTCCGAAAAACTCATCTGACTGTAGTCTGTCTGAGGGCTTCAAAATATGAACGAAAGAAAGGAACCAATATCACTCGTTAAAAATGAAAGTTTTTTTTCCTCCCCAATATTATGACTTGCTATAAAGTATAAAACACCCAGAATAAAAAAAAACCCCTAAACTTTCTGTCTTATTTATGCTATTATATGATACATAAAGTTAATAAAATACATGGGAAGTCCAATAAGCTTCTACTCAAACTGAGTAATTGTGTGTTATTTAAAATAAATTTAAATAATAAATGAATAATAAATCCCCTTAATATGTAATAATAATATATTTGATTCAAAACAGTGAGTTCAGAGCGGCTTACAAAAATACAACCAATGGAAAAATGGTGGAACATGCTGATCAGTCAGAGTGAAAATGCTTGTGTAGTTGCTGCATTATTGTTTTTCTGAACTATAAAGAAAAGAAATTCAATTGGTGATGTGGCATAACAATGCCGACCAAGAAAAAGAAACGCCAAAAGTTACGATTCAAAATTAAATTAGCAAAGAAACTGTGTGATTTTAGTCGTTGTCACATGAGGAGATGACAAGGAAACATTTTAAATACATCAGTGATAAATAAGCAGGCATATCTTTAGGCAGCTCAGTTTCAGCGGCTGCACTGTCAGTGTTTAAAGTATGAGAGACATCTTCCTGTCAGTCACAGGGCTGCGGAAAGAGCTGAGATGTCAGGGGTCAGCTGTCTGAGTTTTAATTTCTGGGGGAAAAAAAACCCAACCAAAAACTATGTTGAGATCTGAATTTATTTTCATTTAATCAAATATCAGATTGGACCAAAACAAAAAAAAGTATTCAAAACTGATTAATTTAAAATATATCCAGCTAGAATTAATCTAAAGTGTTAAAAAATAAATAAATAAATAAATAAACAATTTACTGTAACTATAAGGGCATCATGTTTTCACAAACTTAGAAATCAGAGGCTCATTAAATCTCATAATCAGTAACAAATGCATTAGTGGATCTTTACTTATATATCTAAAAAAAAAAACTAATTCCCTAATTATGGGTCCATCTAACTGGCATGCTGTTATTTTGGTCTGGCAGGTTTACACACACACACACGCACACGCACACACACACACACACACACACACACACACACACACACACACACACACACACACACACACACACACACACACACACACACACACACACGCACACACACACACACACCCAGACACACACACCCCGTCTTCATCTCAGTACAAAGAAAAGAGTGACAGAGGGACACAAATCTGGAATGAATTCACTGCTGATTAAAGTCACTTTCTGAGTGTGTGGACAAAGAAGGTGTCACTGGTGAGGAGCTCTACACACACACGCACACATGCACACACATATAAGAACTGGAGGCAAATGAACAGAAATTAATGCACAAACAGACCCTCCTCCTCTTCTCTCCCCCACTGGAACTTTTTTCCTGCATAGCAAGCAGCTGAGCTGAGCCTCCAGCTGTCCGGCAGACACTGAGGACAAACCCAGTTCAAACACGCCAAGAAAAAGGGAAACAGGACCTTGTTGGTAACATGACCCACGTGACATTATCTGTCTTCAACTTCATTATAATTATTCAAAAGTTTCCTCCTGTATGAGTCGTTATCCGACATCTGGAGCTTTATTTCTGTTTGAAGTGACAAAGAGAATAAAGCTTTCTCGAATCTCTTCCGCTGTCAGCTGCTTTTCTTTGGGCCGCAAACAGGAAGCCAGCGGCTTTATTCGCATGCCAACGTTTGGCAGCAGGGTCCTGCTCCAGGCCTGATGATAACAATCAGGATCATAATGCGACGACTTTATTGTTCCGCGCTCCCTCCCTCTCCATCTCGGCCACTTTCACACCCCCGACCTCGCTCGCTCTTTCTCTCTAACATCCATGGCGGCGTGATCATACCCATATCTGTCAACTCCCATTAGACACGGATAAGTGCATCATCCACGAGCCGACACACAGATGGGATTTGTGGAAAAGCACTTTAAACTTCTGTCTGATGTACAGTACCGCACAACAATTCTGGATCCAGTCCTCATTTCTTCGCACTTTCCCTCCAAGCCGACGTTAAAATAAATCTCCTCTGTAGAGTTCTCTCAGCGTGTTTGGCTGCTTACCGCTGTTTGCCTGACCATTTTCAGAGGAAATGTATTTCAAATGTTTGTTCAAGAAGCAACTTAATGCTAAAAGTCCAAGTCATTCAGCCTGTAAAAAGGCATTAAATCTTTGCAGGTTTATACAGACCCAATTGCACAGAACCCATTTTAAATTAAGTTTGTCATTTCTTTACTGTAAAAAAAAAACTAACAAAATTATATGATGATGTACAGCTTTCCAGGGATTGTTCG